>NW_027069680.1:45749-179710 GCF_002906115.3 Quercus suber | reverse complement strand
ATATATATATATATATATATAAAAGGTTGCAAATTGTTCAAAAGCCCTAAAACAAGCAGGGCATCTACACATGTAGAAGGTGTCTAGTAGCTCCAAAACAAATAGGGCATGTTAAAAAAAAAAAGGCATTAAAATTAGGATGGGGGAACGTCATCTCTATCCTTCTCAGCCTCGGGAGGATCCTCGCCAGTGGATGCAGCAACCTGGGCTACCTAGTCTGCCTCAATCTCCTTATTTATGGCCTCAAAATCCAGATCCTGTAGGTTGTCCTTGGGCCGTGCTTTATCAAATACCTTCTTAATAATTCAAAACCCTTGAAGTACCCCCCAAATAAAATGGTATTATTCTCGTCGGTAATCTGAAAGGCATAGACAACCTTGGCCACTATAGCCATTATTTTCTGGCCAGCTGCTACAAGCTAATCGTCTTTCCGCTTTACCAGCAGCTTCTCAATGCTCAACTGTTTAGTCAAAACCTTGATCTGCTCTTTAGAAGTGTTATGGGAGTCCATAGTAGCAATTAAGTCTTTTCGTAGACTTCCAATGCCTCCACTTTGGACATAGCCACGACGGTCTTCTCTTCACTAGCCAAGTATTGGAAAGTAATGTGCATTGTCTCTCACAACACCTAACAGCAGAAAGTTTAGTTATGACCAAGATCAGTAGGGGCAACTGAACACTTAAGGACGAAACAACAAGAAAATGAAGAAGGTTACCTACACGAGTTTGTGAACATGACGGCTCACCATCTCGTGAGAAGGCACATCTGAAATCTCCTTCATCTCCTCAAGAGTAAGGGGCTCATTTGCCCAATCCATGGCTGCCCCAGCATTAGCCTAGATACTAGAGCCTATTTTCTTCTTCCTTTTATCCCCCGTCTTTCGTTTTTTCGTAGGAAGGGTGACCTTCTCAATTGAAACATCGGGAGAAGCAGCATGACCCTCATCTAGGGTAGGGGTGGATGAACCTCTCACCCCCACCTCTTTCTCTTTCTCCTTGTCAATAATTCTTAACCTCCTTATTGAACTTGGTCGTCATCTTTGCACCAAAAAGAGCAAGGGGTTAAAACAAGGAAATAGAAGAAAAAATGATCTGATATTTCGAGGCAACTCCCGTTTCCTCTCTTCTCGATCAAGTGTACAAAGGACGTAATGAGAAGGCTCAAGCCCCAAACAATGACGAGCTGACGTGCGTGGATCAACCAGCTCGTCAAAATCCTCGATGGTGCTTGCGTACTTGATAGCCTCTTAAACTTGTCCCTCAAACTTACCTTTAAGCTCAGGACGCTCTTTTACTACAAAATAGAAAACTACGCAAGATTCGAAGGATGACTAACATAAACAAAAGATTAAAAAGAAAAACATCTCATAGGAGGCAAATGCACTAAGCTCAGGGGTATCCCATTAGTGCAGCAACCTAGGATGACGGGAGGTTAATGACGAGGCGAGACTTTCTATCCCAGGGCACAAATTCATAATATCCAAACTCCTTGGACTCTTTTAAGCGATAGAGATGGACGAACTCATTAAGCGTGATCATATCCCCATCAGCTATAGTCGTCCAAATTACCATGTAGCTTATGAGGATTCTCCAAGAATTCGGCATAAGCTGCCCCAGAGCAATATTCAAGTGGTGAAGAAGCTCTATGATGAATGAATGGACGGGAAATCTGAGACCACACAAAAATGCAGCCTCATAAAAACAAACCTTACCATGGGCAAAGGCACAAGCCTTCCCACCCTTCTTAGGTAAACGGACCCTGGTCTCATCAAAGAACTGGAACCTATTCCTAAACTTACTAAAGACATCTACCTTCAAAGTGCACTTTTCTTTAAGGGCATGGAAAGGACGGGGTGTGGCAGAAGCAGAAGGATGAGAGGACGAAGGTATGAAGGAAGGCGCAGAGATAGCTGTGTCTACCCCTACCTCGCCGTGCCTACATTAGAAGATGAACCCTTCTCTAGATCACCTGATCTCACCTCGGACCCCATATTTTCCCTCTGTAAATCCCCACGCACGGATTTAAACCAAGCTAGGGATTTGTACAACATTGGATATAAGTCACGCAACACCAAACCAAGGCCACTATCACCTACAATGAAATCCCCAATTTGTGGGTATGGATCACTAGAGCAATATGAAAATGCACCTAATGGGTCACTAGAAGAATCTACCAGCGCCCTTAAGCGAGCAAAAAGGAAGGCAATGAAGGGAGAAGTGTGCCTAATTTCAGAGCAATCCACCATTAAGGAAAGTAACACAACTCAAAAAGGAAAATAGGAGCATAAAAGAAAGGAATACAGTAAAACTCAGAAAGGAAAAAGGCGTAAATAAAGGGCGTACCTGGAAATAAGGAAGGAAACTGAGAAGACAGAGCAAAATGCACAGCTATGAATTTAGAAAAACCAAACGCAGAAAGAAAATGAAGAAATGAGAAAAGAAAGGCAAGGGTTAAAAAAGGTTTGCCTTGAAAAATGCGGGAAATCTGAAAAGGTTTCACCGAAAATGAGACTTTTCAGCCAATCAGAGTAGGACACATGGCCATGATGCATGCCACGCTGCCACGGAGCAATTAATACGGGAGCAAAACCCCAAGCGCCCCAACCGCCAAAAAAAAAAAAAAAACCCTCATATTCTTGTGACCGTCCAAAAATATGGATGACCTCGGAATAAGGGCATCTGATAGTCCTGATCATATCATCATCCATAGAAAAAGTAGTGGATGAGAGTAATTCTAAGATCTGTCCAACCAGTGGTGATCATTAGGTGAGGACGAATCCATCTGTCCTCAATCATTAATGAAGCGTTACAAAACAATGATGAGCTCCTGTACCGTTGGGGAGATCTCTCACCATTAATACCCTATAGAGGCGTTACTGATATGGGAATGAAATCACCATTAAGACAACACCAACAGCTAGAAGGAGAAAGTAAGCACCTATATATACCTACCCATAAAACCTGACCAAAGGTACAAAAAAACTCTAGTTCACACACACTGATATTCTAATACTTCTCTTCTCATTCTAGCCTTTCTAACTTTAGCATTGGAGGCTTTATGGCAGGCAACACACTGGTGACCTACACTTCTTCCTTTTACCATCCATTTTTCAGGATCAGGTTGGCTGTGGATGACCCCACTCTGGACGATCATTTTGACTAACGATCTAAGCATCATCAATGTGAGTAGTGAATTTGAGTTCAATCCATCTATTTGCTGTTTTTTCTTGAATCTAAGACATTTTCATGAAACCAATAATGTGGGAAAAATACTTCCAACCTTCAATGCATTGTTGACTGATGAATGTCCCTAGTTATATCTTTCTCTAATTAATTTTATTTGAACTCTTGGTGTGCTATTATTGATGTTTTAAAGTACCAGTAAAATTTTGAGATGTTTTAGGCTTATATGGAGATGGTACATCCCTAAATGTCTCACCAAATTTCTAAACAAATCAAATATAAGATTAAGAATAACTTTTTCCCTAGACATGCACAAGAGCATATTTTTAAGAATACCATGTTTGATTCCTCAAATAAAATTATAGATAAAAGGAAATCCTTTAATCATTCCACTCTCCAACTAGTTGGCTTTTTGCTATTGTGGTAAAAAGGTTTCCACATTTTTACACCTCGTCCACACTACTTTTTCTGCCATTCCCATTGATGGCACAAAGTATCCACTAGTCACTAGAGAGGTTTATCATTTTTTCTATAGTTCTTCTTCTAATAACTAGATAAAATCTTAATATATTTTTATAATAATTATCATAAATAAAAAATTAAGAAAATTAAAAAGAAATTACCCAAAATCAGCAAAATTTTTTGGGGACAAAACCACTCTAATTTAAAAAAGTACTATTTTCACAAAAAAAATTATAAACTCTCCAACTAGTTGGCTTTTTGCTATTGTGGTAAAAAGGTTTCCACATTTTTACACCTCGTCCACACTACTTTTTCTGCCATTCCCATTGATGGCACAAAGTATCCACTAGTCACTAGAGAGGTTTATCATTTTTTCTATAGTTCTTCTTCTAATAACTAGATAAAATCTTAATATATTTTTATAATAATTATCATAAATAAAAAATTAAGAAAATTAAAAAGAAATTACCCAAAATCAGCAAAATTTTTTGGGGACAAAACCACTCTAATTTAAAAAAGTACTATTTTCACAAAAAAAATTATAACTTGTAAGTTATTGTGAAAATGTTATGAGCATAACATTTCTCCAATTTAAAACAAGATTATTGTGTTCATTTATAATTTTTTTAATTATGGTGAAAATATTAGAAATGTTACGATATTTTTACAACAAATTTTATATAGCAACTTATTACTAGTGGACAAAAAAATAATTTAAATGGTGAACTCAAATTAAAACTATTGATATCTTGCAACCTAAATTTATTATGAAATTGTTTCTCAAAAAAAAAAAATTATCAAAACTCTATAAAAAAAAATATTATTAAATTATTGTAAAAATATTATAAACTTACCATTTATGAGATTTTATAATCCACTGTCGTCTTTGTCGCCAAGTCACCACCAGTCAGCAGGGCTGAACAGCTTTTTCACCGCACTCTTCTCTCAGGCTCTCTTACGCCGTTCTCGTGCCCAGCGACTTTCCCTCACGTGACAACCCCTGGCTAAGCATCACTATCCAGCGTGGCACCCCCTCTGTCCACGTGGCACAGACTCAACTATAAAAATAGCCCCCCCTCCCTTCCCCTTCCGAACTCTCTCTTCTTATCAAACCAAACCAAACCAAAATGACGAAATAAAACCATACTTCTCTGGAAACAGCCAAAGCAAGAGAGATAAAAACAGAAACCAAAAATTTTAGAGAGAGAAACAAAACCGAACAGAGAGCAAGAGAGATAAAAACAGAAACCAAAAATTTTAGAGAGAGAAACAAAACCGAACAGAGAGTATTTTCGCGAGAAAGTTTTGAGAGAGATATGGCGACGCCGGGAGGTGTGGCGGTGCTACCGAATTCAGTGAACAAGGTCGATTCGCCTTCGTCTTCTTCTTCGTCTACGAAAGCTGTTGTTTGTGTGAGGAGCTCGGAGGTGAAGTCACCGATTCTGATTTTCTTGTTCTTTCACAAAGCGATTCGTAATGAGCTCGATGCGCTTCACCGATCTGCCATGGCCTTCGCCACGGGAAAGCGCAGCGATATCAGGCCGATGCTCGAGCGCTACCATTTTCTGCGATCGGTTTACAAGCACCACTCCAATGCTGAAGACGAGGTACATTTTCTTTGATGATTCGTTTTGTCTGCCTTTTGTTTGTTTGCTCGGAAATTGAACGATACAAAAGAGAAAGTTTGGAGCCTGATATTTCGTCGTAATTTTTTTCTCAATGTATTTATATGATTTTATTAATATATAAATAATCATTATTTTCTTTCTATATATATATATATATATAAAATACAGAAAATTGCACTGATATTGCTACCTTCAGCATTATCAAAAAAAAATTTCTGGTTTTTTCTAATTCTGAACTTTTTTTTTTTTTTTGGGTAAAGAATAATTCGTCTCTCTGCAAAAGCGTTTTCTATTTTCAAAAAAAAAAAAAAAAAAATCGTTAATGCAGTTTTGCTTTTATGTTCGTTCGATAATTGTTTTGTGTTTGATTATTGTATTGATTTGTAATCTGAATATATATATATATATATATATAAAATTCTTTGGATTATTTCAGTTTGCATCTTTTTCTGTTAAGCTACCTTAACAGAAAAAAGTTCCTATTCTGTTAACACCTACTTTAGTGTGTTTGCGTTTTTGGTGAATCATAACATAGCACGAAAGATTTCCTGATTATTCTGGGTAGGCATCTCTGGAAAGATTTCCTGATTATTCTGGGTAGGCATCTCTGTGTGTACGAGATTCTCCTTTTTTTTTTTTTTTTTTGGTTTCTTATATTTTATTGAGGGAAATCTTGAAAAAAAAAAAAAAAAGGAATCCGAGAAAATTCTCCAAAGTTCTTGGATGAAAAATCATTTAACTTATCGAATATAAATGGCCGTAGAATCGTTTTAACACTGTAGTGGTTAATTTTGTCCACCTCTAGATAGTGGTTCATTCAAATTTTCCAAAAAGGTGCATCGATGAACAGTAGCAGAGATAGGATCTTAGTCAAAGTTTGGGAAGACTAAAATACAGGAAAAGTGAATTGGAAAATTTTAATTAATATAAGTAATGAAATAAATAAATTTTTTTAATTCTCGAACAAATTATAATGTAAAGGTGAACCGTAATGTATTTTAAACTTATCTCTTGCTCTCGATGTGGTAATCATTCATCGGTTGATCTCCCATTGGATGTATATTAACCTTTTAACAAAACTTGCTGTTGGAAACGCCCTTGCAATTGGTAGAATAGATAAATCTTTTTTTTTTTTTCTTTTCATAATTAAACTCTTTCCTTGAGCGCATGTCAAGGATACATGTCTGAAGCTTGTATCCAAGACAGCATTTTCAAATGATTCAAAAATCATTTGGAGAAACTGAGCAAGCCGAATTACTTTCTTCTTGTTAAGTTCATCAAAAGACCAATCTAGAAGTATTAAAAATATGATAACAAATCAACAGATTTTCAAAAAGGGCTTATTATGTGCCCCTTTTTTATCACAGAAAATCCTAAAAGAATATCTTTGGTATTGTGGAATGATTTTTTTTTTTCAAAAATTGTGTACCACTTTGAATTAATGTAGGGTCCACTAGCCTTGTTCAATCCATTTTTGGTAGACAAATCCTAGTAATTGATATGTTGACATATACATACATTATATAGATTTTTGGAATGCTAAGTTTTAACGTATGTAAGCATCTATAGGAAAATCATTCTTATAAACAGCTGTTATCATCTAAATCAAAATAATATATTATTGATGGCAATAAAGTCTTGATTTTTAGTTGTAGAGTATGATTATGCAGTATTTCCTATTGGAGTTTCTCCATTGCATGACATTTTTATGGTTCTATAGGCTGCAATGGGACATCTAAGGCCATAAAATCTTATTTATAAAATCTAAAATTTCACCAACTGCCACTTGTTTGCTGTTTTTGTGTGAAGTGACATTAGGAAAACTCTAATTCTTGAGGTCATTCTATGGACAAATTGTTATAATAATAATAAATTGTTGTCATTATTATTAACATGGGCATATCTGTGAGATGGCTACTGAATCTACTATGATTCATTACAACATGTTAACGATGGAACACGATTACCTCTGTTTCACTTGAAATGGAGACATTCCATTTCATGGTTAAGATTTTATTTTGTGTATATACTTTCACTTCTCAAATGATGTAGCAATAGATACACCTTTAGATATGTATTATCAAATCTAAACCATGAGATGGATCAATTTCAAATGGAGTGGATCCTTTTACATGGATGATGTGACTTTGTCTTTATCTTTTGTTATGCTTTATATAAAAGTGGTCATGGCATGATATCCTAAAACTGCAGGTAATCTTTCCGGCTCTTGATATACGTGTGAAGAATGTAGCACAAACGTATTCCCTTGAACACAAGGGTGAAAGTAATCTTTTTGATCACCTATTTGAGCTACTAAATTCTTGCACACAAAATGATGAAATTTTTCCAAGGGAGTTAGCTTCCTGTACAGGAGCTCTACAGACGTCAGTTAGCCAGCACATGGCTAAGGAAGAGGAGCAGGTACAGCTTTATTTGCTGCTTTTTGCATTTTGGTTTGTGTATTCAGACTCTTGTTTGAGTACTTTTTTACTGATAATAGTTTTGGACCATTCATGAGATGAAATCAGTGTTTAAAAGCTGTGATATCCAATAGGGGTACAATGCCAAAACACATGTTGCATATTTATATATATATATACATTGTGAATTGCAATATATAGTTTCTACACATGATAAGGTACAAGAGGTGTACCACTTCCAGCCAAAAATAAATAAATAAAATCTGTAGCTGTGTGTGGAGTGATGGAGGGAGAGCACTGAGGCGTATTTTATCAACCCAACAATTCGAAGTTTTGGTGTCCAACCATTCTCTTACTGGTGGTTCACATACGTTGCATTTGGTTATCAAGTGCATGCCTTACAGAAAATATACTAGATCTGTTTGCGTGGACTGAGGGGAGAAAAAAACCACGTATAAAGTTTGTCTTTTCTTTTTCCAAGATTGATTTTGGAGTCGAATATTACTTTCTATGTCTGTGTCTGACTTATTTAACCCTCTAATTATCATTATCAAGAGCTGACATTGTTTGGACTGTTATTAAGGACCATCTTTTCATGTGAAAGCCACAAACACTCACATTGGTGGTAATCCCCATCCTTTTACCGGCAGAAAAATGCCACAAATAATTTGAAGACCCAACTTAAAATTTCTCATTTTGCAGACACCAGTTTACAATATCTAGTTGATGGGACTTTGGAAGACTGTTAAAGTACTATGCATACTCGGCAAATATACCCATGCACATTTGTGATTGAATTTGTGAAACTCCAAAATCTTTGATGTAGTAGCTGTCTCTTTAGGATAGGATTAGTTAGCCACAGCATTGAAACTCCTTGAAAACTGTCTATATTGCCAGAAATGGCTACTTTCTTAATGAAATGTTAATCTCGGCAAGTTTTATGACGAAAATAATAAATTTTATTATATATAGGTAGATAAATAGATAGGAGAGATTTAATTTTAAGATTGAAGAGATCAAGGTTTTCAGCATTTTGAGGGTTTCTTTTTTGGGGGAGGGGGGGACAATTTTATTTTTTAAAGGTCTCTAAGAGGGTGTTGCACAAGTTCAGATAAGTATTCAAGAGAGGACCGCCAAAAAAGGAATGGAAGTAAGCTGATATCCATGGAGATCAAGATTTGGTGCCATGTCCTTGTTGTGTCTCTTGCTGCATTGCATGCTTGATTAGTGTCCTATCACCTATGACTGGAAATATGCATCAATATTGTCAAGATATTGACATATATTCCCTTCAAATGTATTTAAGCCATAGGGCTGAGAGTAATTTCTTACCAATATTAGAGTAGAAATAATGTCAGCTCTTTAAATATCTCTTTACCCATATATATATATATATATGTTCCTGTTTTGCTTTTAATCTGTTTTTCTTTCATTATGCTAGGTCTTCCCCTTGGTTATTGAAAAGTTTTCGCTTGAAGAGCAGGCATCTTTGGTCTGGCAATTCTTGTGCAGCATTCCAGTGAATTTGATGGCAGAGTTCCTTCCATGGATTTCAACCTCCATTTCACCCGATGAATATAAGGATCTGCGGAAGTGCTTAAACAAGATAGTCCCAGCAGAAAAGCTTCTTCAAGAGGTGAATTTTCAGTTTCAGAGCATTTAATTATTTCTGTATATGATTTGCCGGGTACATTTGTCTGATGACAGCTCTTGGCTATTGAAGGTCATTTTTACCTGGGTGGAAGGGAGGAGCAGCACTAACACAGCTGGAAGTTATGTAGACAATCCTCAGCTCCGAAGTTGCTTAGATTCTAATGCAAGCACATTGGCTTCTCAACTAAAGAAAGTAAACTGTGCTTGTGAGTTTACCAGGACTGGGAAAAGGAAATACCTAGAGTCAGTTACTGATGTTTCAGAGACCACTGGAACACATCCAATAAATGAAATATTGCTCTGGCATAATGCTATTAAAAGAGAGTTGAATGAGATAGCCAAGGAGGCTAGGAAGATACAACTTTCCGGAGATTTCACTAATCTATCAGCTTTCAATGAGAGGTTGCAATTTATTGCTGAGGTTTGCATCTTTCACAGGTATCCACTTATCATTTTATCATGCAGCTGACATGTTAGGGTATTAGGTCTTTACTTTAATGTAATGAAAGCTTCATTTTCTTTTTTTGGGTGTGCATGGGGGTGGGGTAGGTGGTGGGGATTGTGTTTATAACTATCAAAGTGTTTACTGCTCTAGTTACTGTCAGGGCCTCTGTTTCTTCATTCTCTTCTGTGGGGGCCCTTTTTTTTTCCATGCTCCCTCATTATTGGGTGCTGATTATGCTGGTATAATCCTTTTTTGGCATGTTTATTCCAAATTTTCAACTATAAAGATGTCAATAGAGGGACAAGGGAAAATTAGAAAGAAAACAATGCTCAAGCCAAAGTTCCATTTAACGAATGATCCACTACCTCAGATGGTGTAATTGTCTGCACTCCAGAAGTAATCTTCTGTATGATTGTCAATAATCTTTCCATTGGTAATTTGATTCAGAACTGGTCTGACTCATTCATATGTTCACCATGAAACTAAATATGACCTACTTTTGCAATTTTTTTTTTTGTGCCAGAGGTTTGCTGGAGTGGAAGTTTAATAATTGGCACTGCTGCAGCACAATAATTTACCCCACTTTTCTTCATGTGGTTGCAGTATTGCTGAGGACAAAGTTATATTTCCTGCAGTAGATGGAGAATTTTCTTTTTTCCAGGAGCATGCAGAAGAAGAAAGCCAGTTCAACGAGTTTAGGTATTTGATTGAAAGTATACAAAGTGCAGGAGAAACCTCAACCTCAGCTTCTGAGTTTTATGCAAAATTATGCTCACATGCTGATCATATTATGGAAACTACACAGCGGCACTTCTACAATGAGGAAGTTCAGGTGAGTTCCCTATGTAAAAAGCTATTCTGGGGATGCTTGGTAACTGCTGTGAGTTTATACAGCAATAATTGTAGTAATTGGGCCTTTGTGGAAGTTAGTATGATAATACATGACAGTGCTCAGTAGCTCATGGGAGGTTGATAAAATGAATTTTATGTTCCTGTTTCTAACTAAAGATGGTATCTGAAGCCTTACTGTTATTCAGTAAATGGCTTAATCAGGGTTGCATGGCTAGAAACTTATAATACTAAACATCCCCATTGACTCCTTAAGATCTCTGCTGACCTACCCACATATCTAGGTTCTTCCACTTGCTCGAAAGAACTTCAGCATCAAAAGACAACGAGAACTTTTGTATCAAAGCTTATGCATGATGCCCCTGAAATTGATTGAACGTGTCTTGCCATGGCTGGTAGGATCATTGACTGAAGATGAAGCCCGCAAATTCCTTGAAAACATGCAATTGGCAGGTTCTACATCTGTTTCCTATATAGTTGCTTCTAGAAAGAATATTAAACAAATAATATTCAACAAATTTATAATTACATAGTATAAACCTGACAATGAGTGGTTCTTTGATTCAGCTCCAGCACCAGATAAAGCTCTGGTAACCCTCTTTTCTGGTTGGGCTTGCAAGGCTCGTAACCAAGGATTGTGCTTGTCTCCAAATGCAACTGGTTGCTGCCCTGCTAAAACTTTTGCTGATATTGAAGAAAATTTTGGTAGATCATCTTGTGCATGTGCTTCCACATTGTCTGCTAAAGACAGCCCAATATCAGCTGAAGCAGATGCAATCAAAAGGCCATTCAAACATAATGTATCAGTGTTATGCAGGAATGGCAATGCTCCTGACCCACCTTCAAAGACTTTCAATGTCCACAAACAATGTTGTAGTGATCAAACTTGTTGTGTACCTGGTTTAGGTGTAAACAATAATAATCTGGGGTTGGGTTCTCTTTCTACTGCTAAGTCTTTACGTTCCTTGTCTTTCAGCTCTTCTGCCCCATCTCTTAACTCCAGTCTTTTTGTCTGGGAAACAGAGAATAGCTCTTCTGATATTGGGCGTGCAGAACGACCGATTGATAACATATTTAAATTTCATAAAGCCATACGCAAAGACTTGGAGTATTTAGACATTGAATCTGGAAAGCTTAGTGACTGTGATGAGACATTCTTTCGGCAGTTCATTGGAAGATTTCGTCTGCTGTGGGGCTTATATAGAGCTCATAGTAATGCTGAAGATGATATTGTGTTTCCAGCCTTGGAATCCAAGGAAGCACTTCATAATGTGAGTCACTCATACACACTAGACCATAAGCAGGAAGAGAAATTTTTTGAAGATATATCTTCTGTTCTTCATGAGCTTTCACAACTTCTTGAAAGCTTGCAGAAGGCACATAAGACACAGGATTTAGCTGGAAATAACATTGGATTTTCTTCTGCCCATGGTAGTGATTCTGTTAGGAAGTACAACGAGCTAGCTACTAAGCTTCAAGGAATGTGCAAATCAATAAGAGTGACATTGGATCAGCATATTTTCAGGGAAGAACTTGAGCTGTGGCCATTGTTTGGCAGACATTTCTCTGTGGAGGAGCAAGACAAAATAGTGGGTCGCATAATTGGCACTACAGGTGCTGAAGTGCTACAATCGATGTTACCATGGGTAACTTCTGCACTTACTCAGGATGAACAGAACAAAATGATGGACACATGGAAACAGGCAACCAAAAACACAATGTTCAATGAATGGCTTAATGAGTGTTGGAAAGGAAGTCCAGGGTCAACTTCAGAGACTGAAACATTGGAAACCAGCACCTATCAAAGAGGTTTTTATTTTGTTACTGCTGAGAATTGCATAGTTTCAAGTTCACATGTTTATATGTTTATTGTTGCTCTTGTGCTCAGTCATGTGTCAAGTGCAAATTTTTTTTTGGTGGAATGGCTTGAACTGATTTCAATGTTTTCTGTTCTCGGTATAGAATATCACGAAAGTTTGGACCAGAGTGATCAGATGTTCAAGCCTGGTTGGAAGGATATTTTCCGTATGAATCAAAATGAGCTTGAGTCAGAGATCAGAAAGGTTTATCAGGACTCGACTCTTGATCCTAGGAGGAAGGCGTATCTTGTTCAGAATCTTATGACTAGGTTAGCTCAAATGCTAATAATCTATTTAGAGATTTTCAAATAGGTTTTATTTATGTTCAGTCTGATATAAATAACCAGTTCATGGAATCTTAAAGTGCTTCATCTCTTGGTCACGAATCATTGATTATTATTACTTCCTGGTTCATTTTTAGTCGTTGGATAGCAGCTCAGCAGAAGTTGCCAAAATCAGTAGCTGGGGAAACTTCTAATGGTGAAGATGTGGAATGCTCACCATCATTCCGAGATCCTGAGAAACGAGTGTTTGGGTGTGAGCATTACAAAAGAAACTGCAAACTGCGTGCTGCTTGTTGTGGCAAGTTGTTTACATGTAGATTTTGCCATGACAATGTGAGCGATCATTCTATGGACAGGTGATTTTGTTTGCATATTTTGCTTACCAAGAAAAAAGAAAAAAGAAAAAAAAAGGAGCAATCATTCATTTCTGATGTTCTGTTTTATAATTGCAGGAAAGCAACATCAGAAATGATGTGCATGCGCTGCTTGAACATTCAAGCAGTTGGGCCAATATGCATGACACCTTCGTGCAATGAATTTTCCATGGCCAAGTATTATTGCAGTATATGCAAATTTTTTGATGATGAAAGGTACACGAGTTCTTATTGGAAATTTAAGATTCTAACTTAATAATTATCATAAGCATTTAAATTCAGCCAGCTAAAAAAACCAAAAATTACAATGGTATTAAAGTACAGTGGAATCATTCTCTTTTATCCTTTTCTCTGTAATTTTTGGATAAAAGATGAAGAGATTTCTGGAAACTATTATAAAGAATGTTCTTTTGTTCATATTTGTGTCTTTTCTTCCCTTTTAAACTAATAAAAAAATGCTTTACACAATGGTTGGTACAAAAAGGTTTACTGGGCTAAACTATCCTGGCCTAAGAGCTTTATAAGTGGAGACAAAATAATGTAAATATTGTTTGTAACTTAAATGGAAAATTGAGAATTAAAATTATTGTTCACATTAATACCAGTGACTTCCAGTTGATAATTATTTTTTGTGAAAAACAACAATTGAGCTGTGTAATTTGATTTCTTAAACCTTGGCTTTTAAATTTTGGGGTTAATTACAGTGTGCTTGTACAAAAACACTGACTTATTTTGCTTGCTTTAGGACTGTATATCACTGCCCATTCTGCAATTTATGCCGTCTTGGGAGAGGTCTTGGAATAGATTATTTTCATTGCATGACATGCAATTGTTGCCTGGGAATAAAGTTAGTGAACCACAAGTGTCTGGAGAAAAGTTTAGAAACAAACTGCCCAATCTGCTGCGATTTCTTATTCACATCAAGTGATACAGTCAGAGGTCTACCTTGTGGTCATTATATGCATTCAGCTTGCTTTCAGGTCTCTGTCTATCCCACACTTTTGTTCTGCCAAACTGTCCTTGACTTTTTCATTTTTTTTTTATCTGTCCTGAAAAGAATTGGAGAGAAGTGGTTGATTTTAATCTCAAACCTTGTTTTGTTCTCCTAGGCATACACTTGCAGTCATTACACTTGTCCAATCTGCAGCAAATCTTTAGGAGATATGGCAGTAAGAGAACTCTTCCTCCTTTCAATTACCACCTGACTGAGGTTTATATTATTAATATGTTAAAAATGTATTTATCTGGTATATGGTGCTGAAATTGGTGACCTGTTGGTTACTTGGGAAAAACATGGCAATGAATGAAGTTCTGTCCTATTTTAGAATTGGATTCTTCGTTCCTTCAATCTTCAAGAAACAAGAAGTTAATTTCTCCAATTAGCATATTTTATAATATTGTTACTATCACTCTTTTAACAAATTTACCCTTAATTGTTATCAAGAATGAGTATACATTTATATTGATCTCGGCACTAACATGGTGCTGTGTTCACAAGCTGATTCAACTTTTCTTCCATGTGGATGTCTAGTAGGATAATTTATCTGAGACTTGTATAAGAACTTTTTGTATTTCTCGCAGAAGGTAAATGTATACTTGATATATTAGTACAAAAGGTGATGAAAATGTCACATGCACATGCACACGCACACGTATGTGTGTATATATGTATATAAAATAGAACAGCTCACATGTCAGCCCTAGAATTTTTTTTATATATTTATATATTATTATCATCTTTCATGGCATTATTTGCATTTAAGGATGTAATGCATCAATAAGCAAGTCAGTGTCAATTTCTACCATACAGAGTCTATAATTCATCAGTGTCAATAAATAGGGCTTATTAATCATTGTGTCAAATTTCTGTACTGTATTCAATTTAATGTAATATCTGATAATCCATTGTATGTTACGATTTTGCGTTAGAACTATAAAATTAATTCTCTTTTTGACTTTCACCCCTTTGTTAATCTGATATTGTTTTGAGTGTTTCTGAATGGTATATGGTATGGTTCTGCATAGGCACAGTGTTTTGTGTGGGGAAAAAAAGATTCTCAAAGGTGCTTTGTCATGTACCTGCAGAAGAATATCAGAAGCATATTACTTCACTGTCTTTTCTATACCAACTTAGTGCTTTTTTTTAAAAAAAAAATTCTTATAGCCAAAATGCCAACTCAGGTCTACTTTGGCATGCTTGACGCATTGTTGGCTGCTGAGGAGCTTCCAGAGGAATATAGGGATCGTTGTCAGGTACCCTGCTTCTAAATCTTACATGCACATAAACATGGATGTAGATAAACACACACACACACATACATATATATATATAGAGAGAGAGAGAGAGAGAGTAAAAAAATGAGAGCAAGTGAATGAGATAAAACTGTTGCATTTAGTTCTACAGGGAGACTGATAATCATATTCCTTTGGAAGGGAAGGATAATGACTTTAGCTCTGTCTTTATGGAAGTCATTCATGTGCTGGAAAGATTTTATTTGTTTGGAAGTATCGTTTTTCTTTTTAATGATGTTTGGCAGCAAGTTTATCTCCAGTCCATGTGATTTGCAACTTTAGATGATCTTGATTTAAGGTCCATTTGGATACAGCTAAAAACTGAAAACTGAAAAATATTGTAGCAAAATAATTTTTAAATATGTGAATAGTACCGTGTGATCCATTTTTAATGAAAAAGTTGTAAAAAAGTGAAATTTTTGGGTCAGTGAAAAAAAGAAGAAAAAAAAAATATTTTCACGAAAAAAGTCAAATATATCGGCAAAAAAAAAAAAAAAAAAAAAAAAGGAAGAAGAAGAAAGAGAGAGAAACGCAAAATGCGTCTGGGAAGCGTGACGCACACTTAGTTGGCCTTCCAGAGTATACCATGCTTTACCTTTAGTATGCAAAGAATTTTCTTACAACATCAGATTTCCTTTTTACACTTTTTTGTCCAGTTTGGAGGGTACACTTTGATCACAAAGTCTTAGAAATTTGAAGCAAATCTTATTATAGCTTTTTTTCTTTACTCTAATAATATAAATTTTCAGACAGTTCAAATTAGTTTGGAATTAGGGTTTAGTTGAGTTGAATTTTCAGAAAATGAACTGGTAGACACACACCTCATACAACTTGTGTGATGCATCATTATGGTAATGAAAGAGGTTCCATCTAGCAAATTTAATTTACATTCTGTTTACAGCTCCTATCTAAATGCTAACTAAAATGTTCATATGGCCATCCAGGATATACTCTGCAATGACTGTGATAGAAAGGGCAGCTCTAGCTTCCACTGGTTGTATCACAAGTGTGGATTCTGTGGATCATATAACACCCGAGTGATCAAGAGTGAGGTGACAATTTGCCCCAGTTCACACTAATGAGAGGATCCCTTTTCCTCGAGAAGAATGTATTCACAGTAGTTTGTAAATACTTGTTTGTATAGCCAATCAAATTTTCCCTTACCAGGAAACTGGTTATTACTGATTCCTACATCTGATAAGCAGTGAAGGGCATTGCTTTTATAGAAGCCACCAAAAGGTCCACTTGTTTGGAAGATGCGTCTCCAAGAATTGAGATTTGAGACAACTACAAGAGATAATTACATTAATATGTTAAACCCCGAGGGATTGACCTAGTGGTTCTCTAGGTCTCATGAGATTCATGAGGCTTTGGATACAAAACTCCTAACCAGAATTTTGGAATGTGTGTGGGTTGGAGGGACTACACGCACCTAGGAGAATAATCAAAATCCTCAAAGAGCTTTGGACAGTAACATTAGCCAAAAAAAGAAATTGCATTAATATGCAGTCACTAGTAGTATATATGCTACTTTTGCTCTTTGCTCTTTCATCTCACAGTAAAAAATTTCTCCTAACCAGAAATATGAACTTTGTTCAATTCTTTCTACATTTTTCCTCTGTTGTCTAGAAATTTACTTCCTTCTATATATAATGTCACAAATTTACTATGAATTTCCTACTAAAATTGGGCCTTCTATGAACATCAACTCAAAAAATGCAATAAAATTCGTATTGTAGTCTCAATGATGGTTAACATTTGTTGATATCCATTGTTGATACCTATTTTTGCAAATTTTCATCCAAATGCCCATGAAGAGAAAAGTCCAAAAAAGCTCTAAGAGATGGATTAAAGTATGAGCAAAGAGATAGTAATCGGGCCAAATTCTAAACGTCCAAAAACAAGAGAATGCATAAATAAGGTCTAAGTGATGGCCTAAAAAAGAAGAGTATTTTGATAATGAAATGGAGCCTAATAAGTGAGTCCTAACAAAATCCAAGGAAGAGAGAAGAAAGCAAAAGGGCCCGTTAGCCCAACTCAATGTAGTGGCTAACTCAATGTAGTGAATAAATGAAGAGAAAAGAAAGTAAAAAGGGTTTGTAGACCCAACCCAATGTAGTGAATAAATGAAAAGAAAATAAAATAAAAGGGCCAATAGGCCCAACCCAATATAGTGAAATAAAGACAAAAGAAAGCAAAAGGGGTCAACAAGCTTAATCCAATATATGGTAAAAAACCTGTAATGCCCTTGCATAAAAGGATAAGGATGAATTTTGATTTTGTAGATGTAAAGCAAGGTGAAATTATGCAAAGCCATAGCGGCAAGAAATGCACGAAGAAACAAAAGAAAGCCATAGCAACAAGAAGCACATGAAGAAACAAGACAAAATCAAAAGCGGCAGGAAATGCGTGAATAGGAAACAAGGCAAAATCAAAAGCCCAGAAAATGCATGAAGAAGAATCCAAAGTTGGAGCCCTGTCGACCTGCAACCCAGCTAATGCAAGGGAGGCAGGGCCCACGGTTGAAGAGGAACAGAGGGTGTGGTTTGGTTTTGGTAGGGGAGAGAAAAAAAAAATAATAAAACCCTAGTTTTGGTATCCTGTCAATACTCCTTTTAGGAGATGCTTTGCTGGGAAAGCATCTTTACCAAAATGGGTAGGAAATTGGTGGGAGCCATCTGATGCATGTTAGAGAGTGAGGATAAGAGAGATTAATGAGGGTTTGTTGTTATGGGAAAGAGAAAGGTATTAGTATTATGGTCAAATTGGATTTTGCCCAAAAGTGGAAAGAAGTTCGTCGCTAAGCAAGTAGTGGGACTAAACCCACTTCTAGCGACTAGAAGGTAGTGAGCCCACCTGCACACGGCTAGAACTGTACGTTATGGGTATTGGCTGAATGCCTATAGTGGACAAAATGGTTGGTGAAAACAAGGGTAAAGAAGGGAAATCAATTGGGCTTGATCTTAGGTATAAAATGAATAGTACCCATGAATATGGGGACAAGATTGTTAGAACTAGAAAAAACGGCAACAAGAATGAGAGAAGAACACAATATCATCAAACAACGGAGAGAAACATAAACAATGGTGTGAAGAAACATAGTACCCAAGAGAATTAGAATTTGAAAGTCAAAGAAGAGAGAAAGGGGAAAAGAAAGTGAAACGTAAAAGAGACTAGAGAGTTGAGAAAGTAGAGTATGCACGACAGGCTTAACATGCATCACTAGGTAACATTTTCCCTCCCTCATACAAAACCATCCTTTCTGACATTTCAATCAATAGGATAGTTATTCTGACCCATTCTCCAAACTACATAACTTTATGGCCTTGTAAGGTAATAATGTTAAGTGGGTTGGAGTTTGGTCTCTTTTTCATATATATCTTGTGGATAACCCTTTTACTTTTGTTATTATGTTTGCTGTTATTACTATTTATTTTTGTTGCTAACATTATCGGACTAACAGTTATTCTGCTATTACTATATACGTATAAGTATATATATTTCTCTTTGTTTGAAGTGTTTGGTCTTGTGCACAGACTGGTTTCAAGGGAATACCGCAGAAAGAGCCAGGCTCACTTCCCTACCCTCTGCAGAAAGCCTTAGCTCAATAGCGTAAAAAAGAACCCACACCCATTTTCATGGCACATTTTTTTCTTTCTACAAGCCCATTTCATGTATTGTATTATATTTATTCTTTTAAGCATGACCCAAGCCCATGTAACATATTGAAGAAATTGAGAAGTGTGGTTTGGAGGGTATGAATTGGTTTCTTTTGGACCCTTTGTATAAGCCTTACCAAGTGGGCAAGGGACACTAATAGCACTTCAAGCTCATGGAGGAGGTCTTGTACTCAAAATTTTCACCCCACAAGTGCTTTTATACTCTTGCTAACTGTGACTCAACTTTTTTGCTCTACACTTTTTTTAGGTCTAAAACACATAGTTGGCCCTAAGTGGCTAGCGTTGTATGCCACAACAACCAAATGTAGCCTCCAAGGACCTGTCATCTAGGAAACACTAGTCCATGAATTTAGGACACTTCATTTCCCAACTTATGCAAAAAGCAAGCCAACCTTCTTACCCAATCAAAGCAAATCTGACCATAACCTCTTTGATTGATTCCTTAGGGGGTTCAAAGCCTCTTTTATTAACCAAAAACTAGTCACTAAAGGCACCCAAAACTCAATACAAAATGCCCCAATCAGATTCAAAAGGAACCAACCACGTTTTACCCTTAAAGCTAAAACTTTAGAGCAAAAGCTCATTCAGCCAACTAACAGTCTCACAATTCCGAAGTTTAAGGGTGGAAATATGGGTACAAAGGAACCTTCTCTTTCTTCCTCACAGCCTCTCTTAATTTCTTCTTCTCCCTGATTATGTGTCGAAGTTTCAGACCTATTGTTTTTATACATTTTTTTTGCACTTTTGTTATTAAACTTTATAGCAAAACCCCATTTAGCTAGGAGACATTCTCACAATTCCAAAACTTGAGGGTGGAAATATGGGTACATGAAAACCTTCCCTCTCTTCCTCACAACCTCTCTCAATTTCTTCTTCTCACTGACTGTAGGTTAAAATTTCAGACCTATTGTGTTTCTATGCATTTTTCAGTATTTTTGTTATTGACATTTTGATTTCTCCATTATTAAAGCACCATTAGCCTCTATTCACTAAATATTGGAATTTTGGACTTGATACTCTCCACAAATAATCTCTTCTAAAGAACTCAAAGGGAGATCAAAGCCGTTCTTGCATTTTTGGCCCTTGTCGCAAAATACCCCCAACTACATTATGATACAAGAATGATGATAGAAATACTCTAAGTTTCACAACAAAAGTTATATAAATTCAAGTGTCACCAATTGTCAAAAGGTAAATGAGATATTTATTGGACAAAATTTGGCTATAAACTTGGTTAAGAAAAATTAAATTTAATACAATTATGTGTCTGAATTTAATTAGATGCTTGATGTATTGCACCTAAAGAACTGTAGTCAAGTTTTATACTATACTAGTCGTAGACACACGCGTTGCATGAGAATATTATTAATGATCATTTTGTAGTTAAACTTACTTGAAAATAATAATTTGTTAAGGATCATTTTGTAAATCGTCAAAAGAAAATTCTTACCACATAAGTTAGTAAACTACCATTACTAAAAATAAATAAATAAAACAATAAACAAAGATATATAACATAACTTATCAAATTATTCAAACAAAATTTTGTCAAGAAATCATTTAAATCGGCCATCAAATAAATGACATACCCTAGAAACTTCATTATTAAATATAGTGAAGAGTAAATATGGCTTTTACAAAAACAACGAAATCCAATTGACAAAATAAGAATAATAATAAAAAAAGAAGTAGAAAAATTAAAAGAAGACAAACCTTAGTGTAAATTTTTGTGCCGTATGAATATTACTCTCATATTTGTGGACTTCATATTATATATGGTTTGTAACTATTTTTTGAATGATTATTGTGATTTATTGATAATAATTAAAAATAATAATAATAAAAACTTAAAACATTTTTTCCCTGATATAATGGAGGAGGAGGTAATTGATTGTCATTTAAAGTAATTAAAACAATAGAGAACATACTTATATAGTCATACGTTTGCATTACCTACAAGCAAACAAAGAGTCATTCTTATAATGTTTAATGACTTCTATATTTAGTTAAATGTTTTAGAAATGACTTTTATTATTATTATTATTATTATTATTATTATTATTATTATATGCATTAGGGTCACAATTTTTAGATTGTTTATTCTATTTGGCAAAGATGACATGGATAATGAAAATAAAGATTATTTGTTATATAAGTATATTATATGTCTTATCCCAATATGATTATATATTATGCAAATCGTTGTTCTTTATTTCAAATTCTAAAATTCATAAGGTAAAGGGGGAAAAAAAAGAAAAAAACAACAACCCACAACTACTAGAACATTTGAATTTTCGATCAAAGATTGGTTGTTTGCTTTTATTTTCTTTTTCTTTTTTTTTTCATTAGAGCTGATTGGTGAAGAATTTGGACTCTTAGTTTTGGGTAACCGAATGCTTATTAGGACATCAAAGGTTGCAAAAGTGAGGTACCATCATGTTAATGGAGAAGAGGATAGTGAATCAAAATTATCATTGCCTAATATTCTTTTTACCACATTTATTGTTGCAATAAATCCAATGAATCACACCTTAATAATTTTTGTGTTAAAAACTCATTTATAAATGAGGTTTACTAACATAATAGTATTCTTCAATATTCGTTTTTCCTATTTGTTCATCTACATGAACGTGACCATCTTTGTTTTTTTAGATTGAAATGTCATGTTACATTAGTGAAATAAATGTATAGTTCTATATGTCCAGAAAATTTGGGTTAGAGCAAGGGCTTTTGAAATAAATGTGGTATTTTTTGGTACGTCATAGCGAAAGGTATCTAGTCGAATTGAAGCCGGGCCCAGTTTGAAAGTTTGAAAAGAAACCCAAGAAAACGTCATGATTAGATTAGTTGAGAAGCTAAAGTCGATACAGAACAGTTCTGAAAAGGCATTTCATTGAAGATTAGTATTTTCAAACCCACCCCATAATTCAAGCCGGAGTTTGTCTTTAATCTCATAATAAGAACAAAACTTTTATGAGAGCAAAAAGCATCTCTCATAAAGAAACAACCAATTGAAAATTATATGTACATTAGGATTTACATAGACAACAAATCGGCTTTAGATTAAACAAAAATTAACCCATCTACCTACCTAAATAATGAAGAGAATTTGAAAGGAAAACAACGTTGGGACAACTAGAAAGAAGGGTAATCTCTTGCTGTGTGGAGTCCGCTATAGATACAATTAATCATACTCCCAATTTCATGACTTATTAACTTGTGTAATTGTGAGTATTCTACATTTTTTACCTTGTTCAACCTACCATTTCACTTTGGTCGCTCACAATGACACAAGTCAATAGGTTGTGAAATTGGATATACAATTGATTGTCTCTAGAATCACTATGCTGTGTGTCTCCTAGTCCAAAGCTTGTGACATTTTGAAATGCAGGAAATTCAATTCCATGAGGCTCCATCCCTCCCTCTTCATCTCTTTCTCATCATATGCGTTTATTTTATACCTTTATACAATTAGCTTCTTTCGTAGATATCTTCTTAGGCTCAATAATACTTGGTCCTTTACAAGTTTCCATGATCTTTGTCTGGACTCATCAGGTAAGGAAAATCCACTAATTATTGAACCTAAACCCATAAAATCTATACAGAAGTGAAAATCCAACCATCTGTTCAATGAAGGAAAAACAAAGTGAAAACTATTTCTTGCTCTTTTTATCCTTCCCATCACGTAAAAAAGAACCAAAATTGAAGAGATTTTGAGCCCTTTTAGAAATGTAAGGAGGTGGTATATTCAAAACAGGACTAATCTGAACCGCATTTAAAGATTCTCCATAACTCTTTTTCAACTGAGGCTTCTGCTGCATTTTAGTATAAGATGAAAAAGATGACGACCTTGACAATGAAATAGATTCTTGTTTCTGTGAATTGTGCTTGTGAACTTCCTTATTCTGCGTTGTTCTTCTTGGAATTGGGTCCAATGAACTAGTTGAATTGCTTCGTGACAGAAGCGGTAACGAGCGTAGAAAGCTCTTCTTATTGTCAAAATTATCGAGACTCGCACTTCTCTTGAAACCCCAGAAAGACTTGGTCGCCGTGGATACATGCTTTTGCTCCAAATCTGAGTTTATAACCATGGCTTCTTTCTTCGATGATGATGAGTTATCACGAGGAAGAGGAGGAAGAGGAGCAATAGGCCGAGGTTGACAACTATGGACTTCTTTGCTAGCAACAAATCTCTCTTTATCATGAATTGGAAGAAGTACCCCATTGGAGAAAAGCTCGTCTGCTGAACAAGCTTCATGCTCAAATAAGCTGCTGCTAATGTCGAATTCAAAATCAGAATTTGAGCCCAAATGCGATGATGATGATGATGAGTCTGTTTGATCAGACATGCTGAGTAGTGGTTCAACATTTGCTTGGGCAAGATCATGGGAGAAAGATATTGTAGGAAGGCTTGTTTGTGAACACATGTCAATATATCATATATGCTTATTTGATTATTTCCAATATATATCAAGAAAAGACCATGAAAAATGGTACAAACTAGGAAGAGGTTGGAAATAGTATGAAGAAGAATAATTCAATGACGTGATATACGTGTGGTAAAGAGAGAAAGCAGGTACACAATTCAAACTTTAGGCCAACATCAAAGCCTTGAAATTTGGCAAAAATGGCTTGGACTAGGAAGTCAATAAAGTGGAAAGGGGCGTTTGAATTTGTAGGATAGAGAGAATAAAAAAATTTAAAAAGGAGCAATCTTTTTCAAAATTCAAAGATGTCGGAGGATTCTAAGAAAATTCTGGGATCTGGGATCAAATGTTCTTCTCTGAATATGAAGTATGAAGTAGAAGTTAGTTGTCTGCCCGTTACTGAAAAGAACAAAAAAAAAGGAAAAGAAAGTGTATAAGATATGAGATTTTGGAAGAAATGTAAAAGGACTTGACAACAAATTCCAAGGCAAGGTCATGACTCATGAGAGAAATATCAAATATATGTGGCTTGAGGTTGCAAGAAAGAAGGGAAATGAGGCCAGATAATCAATAATGAGAGAGAGAGAGTCCATCAAATAAATAAATAATGAGAGAGAGAGAGAGAGAGAGAGAGAGAGATCTTAAAAAAGTTACCCACATTCAAAGGCAATGAAAAACCGCACAAAAAAAAAAAGAAAAAAAGAAAAGGTAACGACTTAAATTGATAACTCATGGCAATGGGGCTGTGAGCAGCAGTAACTTAAGGAAATGTCTGTTAGCCATGTCTATTTTTATATCCCAACAAAACTAATTAAGTTGAGGTGTATATGGGATTCAATGTACACTCATACAATCAAATCCAATCAAATTCTCACAATTTGAGGTCTCCCATCCAGTATAATATTATTGCTCAACATATTTTTTTTTACTCAATAAATTTGAATTAGATTAATGTTAACATCTTGTCATTGCTTACGGATGCTCATTGCTTTGTAAGTTTCACGCCTATGTAATCTACTACATGAAACTTATTTAGTGGGTTTTTCAAACATTAAAAAAGAACCCATTATTTTGACTTTTTAAAGATGACGCAGTCCTCAATTATCTTAACATTTACCAAGTATTGTAGTATATGAAGGTCATATAATATAATATATGGTATGTTTGGGAAAAAAAAACTGTTTATAGAGTGAAACTATAATATAGAAATGATTTGACTTATTTTTGGTATTTTTTTAATTTGATATTTTCTTTTATTTTAAATAACAATGGCAAGTGGTAGTGGGTTTTAATCTTCACATTTTATTTAGTTAGTAGGTAACGTGGCAATTTCTAATTAAAACAAAAGGAGATTCCAGTTAAAAAAAAATACTAGAAGTAAGCCAAAGTCATATGAAAATGACATATGCCATGTATAAAGTTTGGCAATTATGACTTACTATTAAAGTGTAAAATCTAAAAAGATTATGATTAGTTATAAATTATAAATATCTACTTATTTGTCAAGAGTCTTACATCTCAAATGACTTTTTTTTTTTGTGTTTTCAATGAAGACATACAATGTTTAAATTTTCCCTCCTCTAACACGAATTATATATATATATATATATATACACTTCAATTAATGCAAACAAGTTTTTGCCAACATTTTAATTGTTAATTTTAGTTGCATTAATTTTGTTATTGTTATTGTGTTCTTCAATCCCTTGTTCTTCATTAAGGCAATTTCAAACTTAATTTACACAAGTTAAAGTTGGAAAAGTTTTTTCCCAGAACATAAATCATAGTAATATTATTCTTATCCATGATAGGAATTATCGAATTTATTTTTAATTCATCAAAAATTAGTTTCCAAAAATAATAGTAGCGTTTAGCAAGAACAGTTAACGGATTCGCTCACCTACTGAGTACTGAGTACTGACTGCATATTGAAATTTTTTTTAATCATTCTAGTTATCATGTTGCATCAGATGAAAGAACCCACCACCCACTCGATCTTAAGCTATAATTCAATGTTAAAAAATAGTCAATATGCGCCTCGCCAGTAGCGCCTATTCATAATTGTGAGATCATTAGGTAATAGCTTGCTATTGGCAGTCAGCAACCATAAAGTATTTCCCATGATATTTCAAATTTTGCATGGTAGTTACTTTACAAATGTCAAAGATAAGCGTATAAGCCTTATACACAACAATATACCTCGTACGTTTAAAGAACCGTAAAATGGAGAGATTCAATATTTTTGAGATCTAACTGTGATGACGATATAATAGTGTATAGTGAATACAATGAGCAGTGGCGATTTCAGGAATTTTGTTTAGAAGAGTCATTAAAAAATTTTAATAAAAAGAAAACTTGAATATATTGAGTTATCGACAAAAAAATAATAATATGTGAATTTTACAATTTTATTCTACAAGTTTCAAATTTTGAATGTTAAATGATAGTTCATTATGGGTATTTATTACCAATGTAGGTAGTTATGAGCTTATGACCATTTTATTTTATTAAATTTGTCTAACATTTTTATCTTTAAACAGTTGTTATTATCTGTTTGACTTTGTTATTATAAAAATAATTTAGACTAAATTACTAATTTCAACTCATTGGCTCCGAATTAATTATTGACACACATAGTTACACTCATTCATACATAAAATTATACACTATGTGTCTACTTAATCAATTAAATGCTTGAACAATCACTAACTTTACAATTTTTTAATTGAATTTTACTAACTTTATAACAAAAGATTATTATAAAATGATAACAATACACACACATGTTAAAAAAAAAAAAAAAAAAAAAACTCAAAAATACAACACCAAACGTATTGACCCAAAATAGAGTTTTAAAAAGCACAATGATTCATCAACCTAAAATAGAGTTGCAAGAAAGAATCTAAAATCAAGAGAGAGCGATAGAATAATAATTTTTTCAAGGGAGAATATGAGAGAAAATAACAAATTTATAGAAAATAATATGAGAAGAAAAATGGTAAAAATAAAAGATATAATAATAAACACCTAATTATCTAAGTTATGTTATGTAATAGAATAACATTATATTCTTATTAACTATTTTTATAATGCAATAAGATAACATCTATGAAATTAAAGGAAAAAAATTACTTAAAAATACAAAACTAAATCACATAAACCCAAAGTAGAGTTCTAAAGAACACAAAAAGTTAACAACATAAAGTAGAGATGCAAGAAAAGTAAAATGTCCCCAAAAATGAAAAAATAAATTGAGAGAGAGAGAGAGAGAGAGAGAGCATTTTGTGTGTGAGAAGACTATGAATAGAAAGGGAGAGAGAAATGCAAAATTATAATAAGAGAATGTAAATAAGAAGAGTAAAAAATAACATAAGATAAAGGGATAAGGAAAGAGTGATATTAAGGTAGATAATAGTTGGGAGATGAAAAGGTAAAAGGGAGAGGAAAATGTTGGAAAAGGTGTAACAATAAGTTAGGAATAAGAGAGAATGAGTTGCAAATAGGTGAATGATGTGACCGTTGATGTAGCTCAACAAAATTATAGAAATAATCAATATTACACTTCAACTTTTAGATATATATAGATGTTTGGTATTGTCTCAATTAAGAGAACTTTTAGGTTCGATGAGAAGATGCAAGTAATAGAGAACTATAAAAAGTAAGTAAATTGTAACTTTAGGTGAACATCGGGTAATTATTGAGTATTTCCAGAATACTATAAATACGTACTCACTCCTCTCACATAACTGTGAGTCCTACTAATTAAATTTATGGTGGGATTCACAATTCATATGAGAAGGGAGAGTACGCATTTATAGTACTCCCGGAGTATTTAATAATTTTCCGTGAACACTAGACCTAAACTACAAGTGAGATTCAATGCCATTGATTTCAAGAAAGCTAAATAATTCATGAAAATGCTATGTATGAAGGCAAGCAAAATAGATTATGCCTAAATAGTTCTAAATAGTAAACAAATCGATGACTAAATATAACCAAACTAAACACCAAATCAAATTGATGAAAACGCATTAATGATCAAACAAGAGAGAAAATGGGCAGATGCCCCTTTCAAAAAAAAATCCAGCATTTTGCCCCATTTTTCAAACTAATTAGGGAAATGCCATTCTTTTGAAACTCGATTTTCTTAAAATTGAGTTATTAAAAAAAAAAATTCTGAAGTCCTATAGCGGCGTTTTTAAGGAGCCTATAGTGACGTTTTAAGAACCTATAGTGGCGTTTGTAACTTGATTTCCATAAAGTCGAGTTATATGCAAATTTTTTCCTTTTTTTTACCTATAACTCGATTTTATAGAGATCAAGTTACAAAACGCCACTATATGTCCTTAAAACGTCACTATAGGCTCCTTAAAAACGCCGCTATATGGCTTAACTTGATTTGAGAAAATCGATTTTCAAAATGGGGGCATTTTCCTAATTAGTTTAAGAAAGAGGGCAAAATACTGGATTGTTTTTTTAAAAAGGGCAAAGGCCAATTTTTTCCATCAAACAAGATTGGCAACTAAGAGCTTAAACCAACTAAAGGAAACTTATATAAACAAGTTAATTAAAGTGACAAATTACAAGGAAATGAACTTGCTAACTTGAATTCCTTCTACAGCTCTACAAACTAAGAGAATCTACTAAAGAGCTGGAATGATGAGAGAATGATTTCTATATAAGCAAGTTTGTCAATTGTAAATTGTGTGTTTTTCTTGAGAATTGAGTCCTCTATTTATATATGTTTGAGGCCTTTGATAATTATTGAGAGCTATTCATTCCACCTGTTTCTCATTTTTTTTGGGCTTGAATAACACTTGTTACGTTATTAGAGAGTTTTTTTTTTTTTTTTTTNATAGTGAGAGAGTGGGTGCAAAATAAAAGTCATCACCATGTTCATGAATCCAGGACCTTTAGCAAAAGGCCGACATGGTGTAAACTGACGCTCACCCTAAACAAATGGGTGCTCACACAAAGCAGATATCATCTCGTCTTTGGACACAGTCCTCAAACACTCACAATCAGGGTAGTCAGGATGCTCTACCCTCGGAACTCGAAGCACATTTGCAACAAGTTGCGGTGTGATAGCAAAGCGCGTACCTCGAACGCGAGTGTGAAAGAGAGGTACTGAAGAATCAATCCCGTACATGTTGGAGTAAAACTCTTGAATAAGCATGAGAGTGACCGAGACGTCACACAGTGACTTCTATCCTCGACTGTGAATGACATCGGGAATATCAGTGTCAGCGAAGTCTGCCAAAATGACTCGGCGTTCTGAATGAACACCTCCGAGTAGGCCTTTCAGGCATCCTCATCATGGAACCGAATGTTAGAAGGAGTAGGATCAGAAGAAGATGATGCCCCAGAACGAAGAGGGTTCCGAGATAGAGCAGACTTACATTTAGGTGCCATAGACACGACTAACATAAACAAAGAGAGAGGGGGAGAGAAAGAGACAATCAAAAAAGTCCCAAACCATTTCAAATATATCAAGATATATTGAAAAGAGAGTACGTATGCATGAAAGTGTATGAGCATGTGACATGCAAAGTAAAATACATCATGGGCTCAGCCCAATCCAATCCTATTAGCACACAAGCATATTACACACATCTAAATTCATGAAAATACTATTATAATGCAAATGTGGTGCAATGTATGAGGTTTTAAACACATTTAAATGAAAACCCAACCCAAAATTACAAGAAAAACTCATCAATTTTGAAAAACCCCAAAAATTTTGAAAAACCCTAAAACCTAGGTTTCAAATCATGAAATACATGAAGAATGAAGAGATAGAAAGCTTACCAAGTGAAGAAAAACTTGAGGAAGCTTGAAAAAACCTTGAAGAGCAAGATTGGAGTGAGATGAGAGTGTTTGGGAGAGAAAATAGAGAGCTATCAAGAGAGAGAGATCGAGAGAAATGAGGTTCGGATCGCATGAGGAGCTTAAATAGAATCCTTAGTAAATCTCGATAGATGAGGTATCGAGTGGTGTTGAGACAGCTATCGAGGGAGGTGTCGAGAAAAAGAACGTTGACAGCTAAAGGTGTTGAGGAGGTATCGAGGGATAAAACACCAAATTGAGGACATAAGCTTAATCGATCGGCCAGGTGTCGAGGAGGTGTCGGGATTGCAATAAGAAAAAGTTTAAGAAGCTCGACAGACAGCAAGGTATCGAGAAGGTGTCGAGCCAACTTTTAAAAACAGTTTTTCGAGAAGAGAAAAACACAGATATGAATGCAATCCAACATACAACTCAAACACTGATCCAATTAACATATTAAGCTCTTAAAAACATCTCTCAAAAAGAAATTTAAGCACATGGATCCTTAAAAACACACACACACACACACATTAAACAAGTTTAACAAATTTTATATTTCAAAAACAAGTCAAGACAGTTTAGTGAGCATACATTAGCACATGTAAAACCTTGTGATAGCCAAATCACATTGTACCTGCATATGTATCAAGAGTAGCAAAGAATATTACGTGTTATGTGTGAAAAACATCGCAATATTGCATGTGTATACATGTTATGACGATCTGAGATATGAGAAAATCACTTTAACTCACACACAATTATAACTATTTGATGGAGACTATCACCTTCGAAGTACATCCTATAACTCTCACATCTCTTAGAATACATGCTTGCAATCATATTTAAAACATTTTTTTTTATCTTTTTTCTTTTTATTTTCTTTGTGTATTTTCTTTTATTTAGCATATCATGCATAGACATATAAGAGAGAGAAAAGAAATACACAAGATATTAAGCATTTGACATTGCACTTTTACTATGCCAAAGCATACGGATGTCTTTGACACTGCACTTTTGCTATGTCGAAGCATACAAGTGTCATATTATGATTGGCGGTCAACAATGATGAGATGATTCTTTATGCCTTTCTCTTAGAATTCTCTAGTCCTACCCGTCAAAAAGAGTGATATGAGTGTTAAGTTCAAGAGATAACTTAATCTTACTCATCACAAATAAGAGCCATAAAGCTCACTTGCTTAGTTGTGCATAGAGATGCTCATCTAAGTTACAAATGATACAAAGTTTAGAAAACTTTGTTTCAATGGCCATCCAAGGTACACAAGTACCAAAGTACACAAGACACAAACTGTTTTTGTATTTTTCTGATTTTTCATTTTTTTAAAATTTTTATATTAAAATCAAGATAAACAAAACTGAAAACAAACAACCAAAAACATGTTAAACAAAGCAAAGTATAAAACTAGATGCAAATGCATGAGAGAGAATGACATCAATCCATGGAGATAACACCAATGTTTTGATGAAGGAATTCAAAACGTTCGTTGTCAAGAGGTTTAATGAACAAGTCAGCCTTTTGATCATCAGTGTGGATAAACTCAAGAGTGAGAGTACCATCTTTGACAAGCTCTCTAATGAAGTGATGCCGAATCTCTATGTGTTTGGTTCGAGAATGTTGAATCGGATTCTTAGAGATATTGATGGCACTGGTATTGTCACAGTAGATAGTAAGATGCTCTTGACAAATACCATAATCATGAAGGAGTTTTTGCATCCAGAGGAGTTGGGTGCAACAGCTACCAGCAGTAATGTACTCAACTTCTGCAATGGATAAAGAGATGGAGTTCTGCTTTTTGCTCATCCAGGAGACAAGATTGTTACCCACATAAAAACAACCTCCCGAAGTACTCTTTCTATCATCAGCATTGCCAGCCCAATCAGCATCAGAGTACCTAGCTAAGACATTATTTGTGTCCTTACCATACCACACACCAAACTCAGCAGTGGTTTTGACATACTTTATAATTCTTTTTAAAGCAGTCATATGTAATTCTTTGGGGTTAGCTTAATATCTAGCACACACTCTGACACTGTAACTAATGTCAGGTCTACTAGCAGTAAGGTAAAGAAGACTACCTATCATGCTTCTATAAAGAGAAGGATCAACACTCTTGCCTAACAAGTCCACATTGAGTTTAACATTTGGGCTCATTGGGGTTCTAACAAAACTAGCAGATTCCAAACCAAACTTTTTCAAAAGATTCTTAGCATATTTAGATTGAGATAGAAATATACCTGAATCCTGTTGACCAATCTGTAGTCAAAGGAAGTGAGTCAGCTCTCCAATCATGCTCATCTCGAACTCGGCTTGCATGAGTTTTGAGAAGCCATGAGCTAGTTCATCCTTAGTTGAACCAAAGATGATATCATCAACATAGACTTGTGCAACAATCAACTCACCATCTTCTTTCTTGATAAAGAGTGTTTGATCAGCCTTTCCTCTTGTGAACCCATGTGACACCAGATATTGTGTAAGTCTATCATACCAAGCTCTAAGGGCTTGCTTCAACCCATAAAGTGCCTTCTTGAGGTACAACACATGATCCAGAAAGTGTGGATCAATGAATCCTTTTGGTTGAGTCACATAGACATCCTCTTTAAGCAGCCCATTCAAGAAATTGAATAGTTATTCGAGAGAAGATATTGAATAGTTAAGGAATTTTAATCATCAATGGGAGATTATTAGAATTTAATAATTAGGAAGAATAAATTGTGTGGGATTTGTTAGGTGAAATCAATTGTTCTAGATCCATTCTTATCATATTTTTACACTTTTAGATTTTTATGCTTTGTTAATTTTTTTATTCGTAGATTTATTTTTATTAAATAGTTTAATTTAATTTAGATAGTAGAACGTTCCATTTATTTTCGATTTTCCAAATAGTAATTAATTTAGTGAATTTCGGTATTCAATAACATAGTTAATCCTTGTGGGTTCGACATTCGTTTTCTAAAAACACTTTACTACTTGTTACGATTCTGTGCACTTGGAGATTATTTTATGCAAACAAATTTTTGGCGCTGTTGCCAGAGATTAACTATTTGTTATTGATATTGATACTAGCTAGATATTTACTACTTTGGATTTTATTTCACTTATTCAAAAAAAAAAAAAAATAGGTTTGTAGGAATAAAGAGACCAAAGAAATCTTCAATGGGTACACGGCTGCACCTCAAGGAAAAATATTCAATTAAAATTCAGGGGAGCATCTCTTCTCCTTTCTCATTCTTTTATTTAGTTTTTCTTCCTTTTTTCCATTGAGGACAATGTGAAATTTAAGTTTGGGGAAGGGAATTGATTTTATTTATTAAAAAAAAAATTGCCTATGATAAGAATATGGTTGAAATTTCTTATAATTTTTAGGAATCATTCTCATTGCTTAAGTCCAGTTGTTAATTCTTTACTTGATCTTGTTTAATTTGATATGATCATTAATCATTGTGCATATCTAGAGAAATTTTATGTGAATTTTGTAAATTTGGATGGTCTCTACTGATTCTAGAACTTGTTGAATTACTCTTATGGAGAAATCTAATACAGAATATTACTTGGGAAGTGATTTAGGCATTCTTTGAATTGATTGAGCCTTTCAAGCTTACCTCTTTATTATCTTTATCCCTAGTTACCCAATTAATCTATTCTTAAACTGGGTTGAAGAAAAGAGAACGATATATGAGTTGTTATTGAATACCGAAATTTACTAAATTAAGTACTATTTGGAAAATTGAAAATAGATGGAACGTTCTACTATTTGAATTAAATTAAACTATTTAATAAAAATAAATCTATGAATAAAAAAATTAATAAAGCGTAAAATCTAAAAGTGTAAAAATATGATAAGAATGGATCTAGAGCAGTTGATTTCACCTAACAAATCCCACACAATTTATTCTTCCTAATTATTAAATTCTAATAATCTCCCGTTGATGATTAAAAATTCCTTAAGTATTCAATATCTTCTCTCGAATAATATTAAAAATATCTTCAACTAACAATTCCATATCTCTATGTGAATTTAATTAATTGGAGACTCATTACGTACTTTGAATTTTTTGAAAAATCACACTAGCCGCGGTAAAGCATCTCTACTTTCGCTCAACTAATGGTGTTTAATTCTAGAACTAAAATAACAAATCACCTCTCGGTCTCATTGTAATTCAATTGATCAAACCATAATTCGTAAAAAATAGTAAGCATTAAGAATAAGAATTAAACACTCAATCATAGAAATATTAAAAATAAAATAATTCAGAATATAAATTGTGTGTTCATTGCTAGACTACATCAACGCTCTAGAAAATAAAATTTAGTTCATAATAAAACTGAAAAGAAAACAAATAAAACTTATGTCTTTCATCTAATGGTTGATCAACATGAAGCTCTCGCCTTTGCCCTCGATCCTCCTCTTCAGAAAGACTCCTAAAAGAAAAATCTTCAATGCGGCAGCCCCCTTTTCCTCTCAGGTTTTCTCTCCTTTTTTTTTTTCTTTTTACCCTAAAGAGCCTTTAAATAGGTCAAGGAATCCTATTCCCGTTTGGAGAAAATCCCATATTTTTATGGCTTCAATTAACCGACGATTTTGGCCCATTTAACGTCAGAATTCGGACTTTTGGTAAACTATAAAGTTGTAGCCCTTTAAGTTAACTTTCCAGCCCAACTTGAATCATCTTGATTGGATATCTGAGCCCAAAGTTATGCTGAAAATACTAACTGATGTGCATGCTGGAATCCTAATCCGAATTGGACTTGGATTTTGTACAAAATTCCTTTGATTCCTTGCTCTTCTCATTCCTTCAAAGCACAAATGAATAGATAAATATAAAAAAAAAAAAAAAATCAAATCAAATCAAAAGAAATAAAGGAAAACTAACAATTTTAATAAATAAGAGGATAATAAAAATCATGTAAAAATTACACTTATCATGAGTGTTAAAAAAGAAAATAAAGAAGAAGAAGAAGAAGAAAATTGTACAAAGTTCAATTTACTCCAATGTTTTGAGTTGCTAAGTAACTAGGGGTATTCATTACCAATGTTTACTCTTACATCAAACCATAACTTGAAATATGAGTATGCAAAAGCACTTCAAGTTTGTGACTTGTTGAGTAATTGGGTGCATTCATCACAAATGCCTGCATTCATGTCAAAAGATAAGTGACGACTTGAAGTAAGAAAAAAAAATTGATGAAGAGAGGTATTTTGAGAAATTTAAAGGACTGAGAAAAATTTATATTTTAGAAGTAAGAGTGCTCTTTTTGCTTAAACCTTATCTTTTCTTTATAGCCCTCACCATATCCATACATCACAAGCCTAATAAAGACCTATTGATCTTGGGTAATATTTTGTTTTATATTAGTGGAGAGTGATTTAAAAAGCAAGCTTATGGAGTTTTTAGAGATCCGTACTTATTTACTTGTTTGCTTAAAACTATCCGGGAAGCTAATGATGAAGTGAGAATGATAATGTGATGGAGTTGAGTTTTGAATTAACTTTTGGACTTGATTAATTTGGAATGATTCTTTTGAATTATAAGCTTTATGTAGATCTTTGAGGCAAGGAAAAAAAATTTATGAGTATGCCGAGTCTTTGGGTATGGCCTTTTTCTCTAATTAAAGGCTTGGTTAGGTGCTTGAGTAGACTGACCCTGTTGCTGATAAGGTCTAGCAGTTGGGGTAGCATAGGTGGGAGCAACAGCTCTAGGCCTTTCTGATGCATTATCGACCATATGCACATCAGCTTCCTTAGTCTTGCGGCTGGTCATTCTCTTGACTTGTTGTTCAACCATGGAACTCAAAGACTCAGCATCCATGATCTTTTTGCTCCTAATACCCTCGTCAATGTGCTCCCTAATGGGGATGAGGCTAGTGAAATGAGTGACTTGGGTGCTGATCATCTTCTCATAGTAAGGAGGCTTGAGGTTGTCGATGAACCACTTGATCATCTCAGTTTCCATCATGGGGGGTTGCACTTGTGCAGCTAGCTTATGCCACCTCTGGGCATACTCATGGAAGGATTCTCCATTCTTCTTTTCTATCCTCTAAAGAACTGTGCGATCAGGAGCTATCTTGGTGATGATCCTGTAGTATTCTAGGAAAGAGTTGGCCATTTCCCTTTAGCTAGAGGTCTTTTCCAATCTTGCATACCATGTGGCCGCGGGACCGGTCAAACTATCAGGGAAAATCTGGCAAAGCAAAGGGTGATTATAATCATAAGGAGCCATCTTCTTACAAAACATGTGCAAGTGTGTGCAAGGGACTCCAGTACCATCATACTTGACAAACTCTGGTGCCTTGAACTTGGGAGGCACAATGACGTGGGGGAAGTTGGTTAGATTGTCTAGATTAATGCTTCCATGGGCGCTGGAGCCCTCTATGATACGAAACTTCTCAGCTAGAGTTTCCACTTGGCTTTTAACTTGGCCATACCTAGATTCAGGATTTTTGTCTTGATAAGTGTAATTTTTACATGATTTTTTTTATCCTCTTATTTATTAAAATTGTTAGTTTTCCTTTATTTCTTTTGATTTGTTTTGATGCTTTATTTATATTTATCTATTCATTTGTGCTTTAAAGGATTGAGAAGATGTCAGATTAATCTACATCTTGTGGATGTAAATTAGTTGACTTAAAGAGTGTTTTATTTCAATGGGCCACAATCTGCACTTCAACTTGGGAGATTTCTTGATGTTTGACTCCTTTATTCAGCAGCACATTTATTTCATATGTGGCCCAACAATAGCCGTATGACCATTAGCAAGATTCGGCCTGGCCCACAAAAGCACATGAAATCAAAAGGGCAAAAATAAGGTCGCACTTGTAGGAGTTTAAAAAGGGCATGACAATTGGACTTTCAGTTAGCTGGGGACATCTGCACGGTTCCTATAAATAGAGAGATTAGAAACCTAAGAAGGGGGCGTGCCGCATTGAAGAATTTTTTTTTTTTTTGGAGTCTTTCTGAGGAGGAGGATCTGAGGACAAAGGCGAGAGCTTCATGTTGATCAACTAATTCCGATGAAAAACATAAGTTTCATTTGTTTTCTTTTTAATTTAATTATGAACTAAAATTTATTTTCTAGAGCGTTGATGTAGTCTAGCAATGAACACACAATTTATATTCTGAGTTATTTTATTTTTAATATTTCCATGATTGAGTGTTTAATTCTTATTCTTAATGCTTACTATTTTTTTACGAATTATTGTTTGATCAATTGAATTACAATGAGACCGAGAGGTGATTTGTTATTTTAGTTCTAGAATTAAACACCATTAGTTGAGCGAAAGTAGAGATGCTTTACTACAATTAGTGTGATTTTTCAGAAAATTCAAAGTACGTAATGAGTCTTCAGTTAATTAAATTCGCATAGAAATATGGAATTGTTAGCTGAAGATGATGGAAAATTTAGACCCTTTAACACACAACTAGATTAAGTAGCCTAGTTAATTAGCCAAGTTGTTACTTAGTCAAATTAAGCAATTCTAGGTTAAAACAATCATATCAAAAAAATATAGCAGTGGAATAATAAATAACACAAGATATGATCACCCAGGAAAACCAAACCGGTAAAAAACCTGGGGAAGATTTTACCCACCGATCCTCAAGGCAAAATTGAATTTACTATGAAAGAATTGAAGTTCATACAAAAGGACTTACAAGCTCCCCGCTCGACCTCCTAATGCTACCTACCAATAGAACTTACTGACACGACCCCATGCAAGCTTCGAATCCACGGACTCATTCTTTCTTGAATTCTTTAATCAGCTACAAGCACCCACGCTTGATATTCTTTAAGCTTCAATGGTAGCAACCAAGTTGATCATTAAGATGTTGAAGTAATCTCAATCTTGAAAACCCTAAACTTTGTGCAAAGGAAAGCTCCTCTAGATCTCACAAGAGATTTACACAAAACAGCAATGTATGAGCAACAATATAACTGGAGCAACTCTCAAAACGTGGCTAGGGTTTTGCCTTATATACCTAGGTCAAAAACATAAAACCCTAAACGTTTAATGAGTTAGGGCTGAGTTGGAAAACTGCAGAAAAACGCAATCTGATCGATTTTCGATCGATCGAATCTATTCTTCGATCGATCGAGCCAAACCGAAATGCCCCAATGCAGCTACAGTCTCTCGATTCCAACTTTACAATAATTAAACAACTTTGAGCACATTTTAACAAGACTTAACATATTGTTTTGATCATGGTTTGCCAATATTACAAATTAGAGTTCTAAATACATAAATTCCTAAACCTTTAGAACCTAACAGAAGATATTTTTGATATTATTCAAGAGAAGATATTGAATAGTTAAGGAATTTTTAATCATCAATGGGAGATTATTAGAATTTAATAATTAGGAAGAATAAATTGTGTGGGATTTGTTAGGTGAAATCAACTGCTCTAGATCCATTCTTATCATATTTTTACGCTTTTATATTTTTATGCTTTGTTAATTTTTTTTATTTGTAGATTTATTTTTATTAAATAGTTTAATTTAATTTAGATAGTAGAACGTTCCATTTATTTTTGATTTTCCAAATAGTAATTAATTTAGTGAATTTCGGTATTCAATAACATAGTTAATCCTTGTGGGTTTGACATTCGTTTTCTAAAAACACTTTATTACTTGTTACGATTTTGTGTGCTTGCAGATTATTTTACATGAACAAGTTAATAGCTAGATATTTACTACTTTGGATTTTATTTTACTTATTCCAAAAAAAAAAAAATTTAAATTAGGTGCATCTGAGTTGTTTTCTTTCTTTTCAGGAATTAGAAGTGCATGCCCCGATCTAAACTATTAGAGCATACACTTTTTGATCCTGAAATTGAAAGAACCTTACGTCAGCTCAAGAAAGAAAAGAAGAAAGAGGCCAACACATCTCTATCTAATATGGTCGATCAAGAGCAAAAGGCGTTAAAAGATTATGCTATGCCCTCGGTCAATGGAGCTACATCGAGCATAAGGAGGCCAACCATACAAGCCAATAATTTTGAGATCAAGCCGGCCATCATTCAGATGATATAGCAGACTGTCCAGTTTGGGGGGCTATCACAAGAAGATCCTAATGTCCATATTGCAAATTTCTTGGAAATTTGTGATACTTTTAAACATAACAGAGTGACAGATAATGCGAGTCGACTAAGGCCATCATTCTGACAAATACCCTCTTCCACTAAGAGAGAGAGCACCCGAAGCCCTGCACGTGCGGGAATTGTCGCCACGATAAGTGGTTGAATGAGGGCCCGCAACAACGGCGGCGATTTTTTTGCCCTATTCCGATCGAGGCCGAGTTTCGACAAACTGATGACTCCACTGGGGATCGAAGAGAGTTTAGCCTTTAGAGCTTTTGATAGAACTATAATCTTAGGACATTGGCTTTCAAAAGCACAGAAATTGGCATTGGCCTCTGGGGCTTTCCTTTCAAAAAAGGCTTCTACTATATCCTAGTAGGCTTTTTTCAAAAGAGCAAAAATCATTTTCAAAAAAAATCCTTTTCCAAAAAGGTGGCTTTAAGGTATTTTTACATAGGGCTTTACCGCTTTCCTCACATGCTTTACCGCTTTCCTCACATGCTTTATAGCTTTTCTTCATATGCAAACATAGGGTAGCAAAATTTAATTTCTGCTACACCTTTATTTGCTTACCATATATATATATCTGATGTGCTTTGAAAAAGTCTTTCCCCTTCATTAGGGATTGCATGACATATACACCCTTTTGAGCCAAACCCGGGCTCCGCATTACTGGCACAGTCTCATCTCTTTAGGGATTTCATCACCCTATCTGTAGATGCCTAGATGGAAACATCGGCAGTGTTACCTATAGTTAGATTTGGGGTTGATGTTGTAGGCACTTCTGGGTCCATGGTGGACAGTAGTTGCTGAAAAGGCCACCTCGATCCTTCCTTCCCTATAACTTCCATGATGGGAGGGATATGGTGATTAAGTACCCTAGGACAGGAACAACTTACCAGTTAAGCCTTTGCATACAGTTGGCCTAGTTATGTCAAACCCATGAGGACTAGGTCAAGCCTACAATCAATCAGAACTAGGTGAAACCTAAAGAGTGAACATCCAAGCCTAGGAAAGGACACCCTTGTAGGGCTAAAGGTCAGGGGAAAGTGTCTTCTAATAGGTGTGCCCTTTTTGCTTATGCCAAAGAAATTGTGCTCTACTCTAGGTTCCTTCTATCTTGCTTGCACAGCATCCATGATTAAACCCCTAGGAAAAGCAACCTTGTTGCTTGTACATGCCAGATCATACCCTATCCCTAAGGGTTTAGAACCCTACAAGGGCATTCATGCATACACTAATTGGTTGCGTCACCTAATTGTGCAAAGATAAAATTCATGGCAAGTAACGAAAACTCCGTACACGAGGAGATGTTGTCGACGAACTGTCAAGAATCTCAAGATATCATGAGTCCAAGAAATCTCCCACGGAAGATCCAAGAGAGATTGCTAGGAGACCATAATCATCAAAGAGATCGCAAGATGTCAAAATGGCCATAAAGGTCCAAGATCCAAATTGCCAAGAGATCCAAATTGTCAAGATGTCAAAATTGCCAAAGATCCTAGATGTCAAGAATCCAAGGGCTCCCTCAAGAGATCCAAAGGTCTAAGAGATCCATGCTGTCCAAGTCAAAGAGATCCAAGTGTCCAAGAGTTTCCCCAAGAAGTCCACATTGTCAGAAGCCAAACGTTTCCTCGTGATTGCATTTCCTTGCGTTGTAAAAGGCCCACCATGGGAGCCGATGAACCTAGCATTGTAAAAGCAAATATTGTACAAGCATGTAATCTAAAGAGGGTTTGTCCAGCATTGCGAAGCATATCATGAAAGTTTCGGTTACTTGCCAATCTTGTGCATTAATTTTGCATCATAGTAGAAACTTGCCATGATAAATACCCGATCAAGGGTGCAAAGCCAATTTTTGAAAATGATAGGAGCATGTCCTTAAGCATTTTGTTTGCAGGGTAGCAATTCTCCAATAAAGGTGTGATCTTTACCTACTTGCATAACATTGAGAAACCCTAGGAGAGACGATTCCAGAACTGCTTGTGCATTAGAATCCACCTAAGTCCTAAGGGTCCCCAACACTATAAGGGCATGCATGCATTTTCTAATATCTACTACCTCATTGTGCAGATAATAAATTGGGTGGCAAGCAACTGAATTTTTCCATAGAAATGTAATAGAAACTAAGTTTTCTTCAAAATTGTCAAAAAGATCAAACTTTGTTTTCCTTGTATCAAATGGCTTTGCATTAAAATTGGTTTCTTTGTCCAAGGACCTTGGTGAATATCTTTACAAAAACTGTTGCCATACAAAGTGTGCCAAATTTTTCCTAAAAGGGCAAGGTGTTACACCTTAAAATTTTCATTGTGAAAAAGGTTCCGTCCCAAGACTTTTCAAAATCTATGTAAATGCTCAGTTGCTTGCCACAATTCGGTCATGTTAAGATTTGCGTCACTTTAGAAACTCATTTAATGACGAGAATTCCAAATCATGGAACATCTCCCCCATAATTGCAAATGAAAATAGGGGCATGCTTAAAGCATTTGGACATAAGACTAACATGTGCTTTGGTTTTTGTTTCCGCCATGAAAATATCCCAATCCATCTCTAGGTGTGAGAAGAAATGTGGGAAGTTTGAGATTCTTATATCTCGTAGCTTATACAAAAGGACATGTGCAAGAACAAAGATTGCAAATCAAAGTCTTAGTTCATGTTAGCTAAGACTTTTCAAGAGGCTATTTAGACGGTTGAAGGGCTAGAAAAATGCCATACTGGGGCATAATTTTTCTCGATCATTTTCCCATGCAAAAAGAGATGAAGCCAATGGCAGTAAAAGCATGATGAATCCCGGTGCAATTTTCATAGGTTTGTCTTCAACAGACCGAAGGTTCATCCATGTTCTTCAAATTCACCTCAGTCAAGGTCATTACAGAAGCTTGTGAAGCCATTTCTGAATACATGAGCCTTGAATAGCTTACAATAAACCTACTTTGAGTTATCTTGTGGATGCAACATCTCCATCAATCAGTATGAGACACCTATGTTGGACATGAGAATAGACAATTAAATGGATGCATGAGGCCACTCTATCGGAGGAGGGCCAAGGTATTTCAAATTTTGTTGGATCCTCTTAGGGCCAAGATTCCCTACTAACTTTAGTCTTTTGAATTTCCTTTTTTTGGAACTAGCTTCAGCCTATCAAGTATCAAGAGAGGCATAACCCGAGTTGTCTACTCCAGTGAATTTTGACCAATTTCCTTCAAGGAAGCCACCAGAGGGTCCTATATTCCCTATCTCAAACCTGATCAACAACCAATTCTATTAAAGCATTAAGAACATGATTGGTGAGATCAATAATCCACAAGACATCCATATGGAACGGAAGAAGGCCAAGCCTTTAGGAGCTCTCATATGATACTGGGGTAGATTTTTAGTGGTCTCAGGCAATAACAGGAGTGATTACTGCATACCGTTTCATCACGTGTCTAAGAACGTTCAGAATGTCCGCATTCATTACCAGCATTTGGTATAGTCTGTGAGGTCAAGGCCATTTTCAGCTGGTATGCAGGCTTGGAACCCTGCAAAATCCTAAATTAGGGCTGTTTATTTTGTGCGGTTCCCTCCACCTTGTCCAATATACAAGAATGGGTCCGTCCCACTGAGGATGTATCCCTCATGTCAAGAATCACATGAAACCCTAAACTAGGGCAGTTTATTTCACACGGTCTCTCCATTCTCTCTTCCCCCAGTGGGATGATCATTGTCAAAATCCAGTAATAAACCCGTGAAACTGCGGTGCAATACAAATGAGTGTGACACAAGTTGGTTCAAAACCACCATCTATGATGAAAATGCAATAGTGCATACATACAACAGTAACCCTTTGAAAGGCGAAACCCAGAATTATAAATATAAGTCCTATCCAGAGGCATTGTTTCATGCATACATCAGTAGCCCTTTTAAAGATGACATCCAAAATCATACACGTAAGTCCTACCTAAAGGCATTATTTCATGCATACATCAGCAACCCTTTTAAAGGCGACATCCAGAATCATACATGTAAGTCCTACCCAGAGGCATTGTTTCATGCATACATCAGCAACCCTTTTAAAGGTAACATCCAGAATCATACATGTAAGTCCTAATTAAAGGCATTGCCTTTCACATATGTCGGCAGCCCTCTCAAATGCACTTTTCCTAAAGTCATACATCAGCCCTCTCAAAGGCAGTTTCCAAAGTTATACATGTAAAGCCTGCCAAGAGGTGATGTTCATAAATATGTTAGAAGCCTTTGGCTAGTCTTCTGACTAGTTTCTCTCATTGAAACACATTCAGCTAGAAGAATCCCTATGGGATAAGTCACAAGCAGGGGCTTTCCCCTGATCTCCTCCAGACCTCGCCCTCTGAGGCATAATCTATAAATCAATCAGAAATTTAGACACAAGTGGTAAGCCCATGAAACAATGGCAATATAGATGAACTAACACACTTTCCTAAACATGTTGTGCAGGTTCATGTCAAGCATATGTTCACACAAGAAAGCAGATTCTTACAAGTGCCTCTACAATCTGTATACTCACATCCCATTTTGAGGTTATAGCGATCGTGTCGTATGTCTCGCCATCATAGTTATCAAATTCCTAAGGAAGTTCTGAGTGTTGATCTTACAGTGGGTGATAGCGGCCATGTCGTATGCTTACATCCCATCTTAAGGTTATTGCAACCGTGTTGTAAGCCTTGCATCAAACAGTTATCAAGTTCCTAAAGAAGTTCCAAGTTCCTGATCTATAGTGGGTGATACCCATCTTGAGGTTATAGCGATCGTGTCGTACGCCTTACATCACACAGTTATCAAGTTCCTAAAAAAATTATGAGTTCCTGATCTACAGTGGGTGATAGCAGTTGTGCCGTATGCTCACATCCCATCTTAAGGTTATAGCGACTGTGTCGTACGCCTCGCCGTCACATAATTATTGTGTTCCTAAAAAAGTTCTAAGTTCCTAATCTATAGTGGGTGATAGCGGTCGTGTCATATGCTCACATCCTATCTTGAGGTTATAGCGACTATATCATACGCCTTGCCATCACACAGTTATCAAGTTCCTCAAAACGTTTTTCAAGTTCCTGATCAACAGTGGGTTATAGCGGCCGTGTTGTATGCTCACATCCTATTTCGATGCTAACTAGAGGTTATGTCATATATCTCACCATTTCCACTATTCCCGACTACCAGGTTGGTCCCTTTACCTATGTCCTGCATTTTATTTTCAACATTTAAATTACTGCATATTTGCACATCCATATAGCACATCCATATGCTTTTTGCATCTTTTCCTGAAAGCTCGAAAACGTGTTGAAAAACACAAGAGCTGTTTAGACCCCCGATTAAAATTACGGCTCGATAGAATTTACACAACTTTAATATAAAATACGAAATAATGTAAAAGCGAGCTGATGAACAATATAGCTACTCTAATCCATAAACTAAACAACACAGCAGTGTAATGGAATATAAAAGAGTAGGGAAGAGAGATGCAGACTCAGAAAACACCAAGACGTGTTTTCGAAGAGGAAACCGAAGAACTCGGCGAAAAACCTCTCCGCCGCCCTCCAAGCGGAAATCAATCCACTAGACAATCAGTTGGGATACATGAGTAAGCAAGAGATCCTCCAAGCCTAATCTACCCGATGTACCTAAGCCCTCCAAGCTCCTACTCCAACAAGGCTTCTCAGAACCGTGTCTTGTCTTAGTTATCCAGATCCCGCAACAAGCTCCATGTTGCATTTGCCATTCCAGGCTTCTTCCAATGCTTCCCAGCAGCACCAAAACGTCACTCAACACTCTCAAAAGGTGTGGTAAGTGTTTTGGGCTATCAACCTCTCAATGGTGTGGAAATGGAGAGGGAAGGGTTGAGGAGATACCACAAGCAAGTGTATAGAGAAAGGTGGGGATGACAATCTCTAATTACAAATGTGTTTGGCTAGGGTTTTCTCTCTGAAGCATTCCTCAACATTTGTGGGTAATGGGGGTTTATATAGGATAGGTGCAAAATGTGTGAGTCAGTCAGTACAGGCTGGCAGAACAGCATGTCTCGCGGGTGTCTCGCGGGAAGGCCTTACCCGCGAGATACTCGCGAGAGACAGCTGTCTCCATCTGTCATGACTCTTCGCATTCCAGCATGTGCAGGGCACATGCTTCACTTCGCGGGAAGCTTAGTCGCGAGATACCCGCGAGATTCCATCAGCTTCCAACTTGCTTGAGTCTTCACACACTCTCTATCACACACCCCTTACAACAATTCCCACAACAAATACAGGGTATAAACAATTGATAGTAATTACAATCAAATTTGGCACGGAATAAAAGCCAACAAAACACATAGTTGTAAATCACAACTTTACAATCTCCCCCTTTGGCTATTCCGTGACAAAACCCTAAAACAGACTCTAGACTTAAACGTGAGTTTGGGAACACAGGCAAAACTCACTCACACCTAATTCTAGATTCTGATAAGCTCTTGAAACATATGAACAAGTAACTCCTGAAACACAACAACAAAATATTATCATTGTATGCAGAAAACTTGAAAAGCATATGGAGCAATAAGCACATGATCAAGCAGAATGAAATAGAAACACTAAATCATGGCAAGATCAAACGAGTAATCACTATACACAAGCAATTACTATGCTCATTCACACAAGGAATGAACATCCGGATATGCAAGATGATAAGCTCATATGAAGAGTACCATTTGCACATCCAACACTCAACCAATGCAAAATACTTGAAGAATTTGCATCTAGGAACAATCCTACTAGGGCACAAGAGTGTTCATCACTCAACCAATGCATAGAACGTATATGCATCTAGGAACAATCCTACACAGGTACAAGAGTGATGTAGTGAAGTAAATGTATGACATTAAACTTCAATAGCACAAGCATAAAGGCTGCATAAGCAAAGTATTGCAAATACATGGCACAAACCATAAAAGCCTACAAATCATGCAATGAAACAAAACAACCCTTAAAGCTTACAAAAGCAACATGGGTACATGCAAAGAGTGCTACAAAGCATAGAGAATATCACAAAAGAAACATCTGAAAATAAATACTTAAATAAAGCATAGTATCAAAGCTTTAAACACAAAACAAGTAAACATAGGAACTGTTGACTTCTTCTCCCCCTATCTCCATACTCCCCCTATCAATGACATCATCTCCCCCTTTTTGTCATGGAATAGCTAGTCATCCCCTTCTAGCTTCCGTTGAATTTCGTCCATCTGAGTTTGGAGAGATGTGAGCTGTGAATCAAGACGTCGGTGGTGAGTGTACATGATAGTCGCAAATCCGGACATCTTTGTACTCATCTCTTGAAGAGCAGTAAAGATATTGTTGATCTGTTCATCATTGATACGAGCTGCAGAACTCGAGGAACCCGATGGTGCATGAGTTTCTTGCTTGGTGTTCTTCTTGGCATGGCTCATACTAGCATGGAGAGACCGAATGTTGATTGGACTTGGCCTTGGATATGGACGTTCATCATCCAATGGACGGACACCTTTGAGCTTCAAAATCTTTGAAATAAGGCGAGAGAAAGGAAGACAATTCCTTGAAGCAGTGCGGTCAACTGTTTTTGCCAAAATGTGAAAGATATGAGAGCACACATCAATCTCGACATCCGTGATCAGATCGTTCAAAAACAAAGCTCGACCAAGGTTCATATATCCGGTGCTGGACAAGGGATAGAGATTGCTACACATGATCATTGAGAGAAGTCGTAGCTCGGAAGAGAGAGATGCCACATTGATTGACTTCTTAGTGGATGAGAATTCCAAATCAGCTCCTAAAGACTGTCTGAGATATTCTTCATCGGGGTTCAGCTCATCATATACCGGCGGTATGGGGAGTATTGGCCGGTTAATGTGTAGAATTTCCGCCAAGTACATTGGTGTGACAGAAAAGCTCTTTCCTCGAACCCAACATTTAATCTCATCGCCGACGACACTGGCATTGGCATAGAATTCCTTAACCATGTTCTCGAATGTATCCTCGAAAGTTGACAGCAGATAGTTCCAATCTTTCGTGGCAAACCAAATAGGTATTTGTGTGTCTTTGAGTGATGGCTGGTCAACCCCCCTTTCAACTATCAAAGGAGCACCCTGAAAGTGGTTCTTGAAGGATTCAAAAGCAGCATGAGACTTGAACAAGTGAGGATCAAAAGTTCCTGTTGAGCCACGAGTTCGCTTCGGTCTAGGTGAATCAGCATCAACATCAATGATCGGTTCTTTCCCTTTGTCGCGGCCTCCTTTCACAGCTGAAGTCTTGAATGGAGACATCTGTGCAACATAGTACACAAAACACACAGGAGACAAGAGCACAACCCATAGACCACAGAACACAGAACTTGATTAGAGTCAAGTTAGGTCAAAGCAGAAGTAACACTGCTGAATGCATAGACACAATGCATGGAACAAAGCAAATGTGCATGTGTATGTATGTGTGAGCAAGTGCAAGGTGCATGAGACACACTATCAATGACCAAATTGAGTGAAATAAGGTCAAACATGTGAAAGTCCATGGATTGAAATCACTTGATTCCGAATTAGCACAAAAATGTCACTCGGACATTTTGACAAACACCTAGCATGCACAACATCAAATAAGACATGAGCAATGCATGAACATGGGAAAATCTACCCTCAATACAAGATAAAATGCCACAAGGGGCCAACACAGAAGCAGAAACAACCAATGGGACACAGCCCAAGCAAAAGATTTGACAAAAATTCACCCAATTTTGAAAACCAACCCAAAGTTTCGAAAATCCCCAATTTTGAAAACCCTAACAAAAATTCTGCATAATCTAAGCAAAAACTTAAAAAGAAATGGTTAACAAACATACCTTGAAGAAGAAAATGCAGAAAAAATGCTTGGATTGAAGGGAAATGAATGGAATAGTGATTTTGGGTTGAGAAAGTTTGAGAGAGGTTGAGCGAGGGAAGTTTGATAGTTTTGAAAAACTGTCACATCAGCTATATAAAAACTGAAAACACGCGTTTTTCGCGGGTTATAGAGGGGCGAGACAGTCGCGAGACAGTCGCGAGAAGTGCCACTGAAGCACAAAATTTTCGCGAGAAGCATTAGGTCGCGAAACAGTCGCGAGACAGTCGCGGTAGCTTCTGTCTGAAATTGGAAAAATCCAATTTTAGCCAAACAGCATTTCGCGAGAAGCTGTTGGTCGCGAGACAGTCGCGAAAGTTTCTGTGTGACATGATAAAATAAAAAATTTCCCTCAACTCCTTTTCGCGGGAAGCTCTAAGTCGCGAGCTTCTCGCGAAATTTCCCCTGAACCTGTTTTTGAAGAGACACAAAAAATGCAATTTAATCAAAAACAAAAGACAAGAAAGTATAAAATCACTTTCAAAAACAAATAAAACACTCAAAAATCTTTTTGGGTTTGATCAACAAAGATTAAGCATGTGAAAAACACATTTAATCAAGTACAATCACACAAATGAATAAGGCATTCATTGAACATAGACTTGTGTGTTGTGTGTGGATATCAAAAATGAGATAGTCCTTAGTCCAATGTGAAGCTTCAATGATCAATTCAATCAAGGCATACACAACTAGCCCTAGATTATGTGACCTATCTCAATTATAGAAACATGCATATATGACCTCCCACATGAACTTGATAACAATTCATTGAAGCTTTTCATTTGGCTCCATATTTAACATATCATTTGCAACTTTTGAGCAAAGAGAATCTCATTTAGAGAAAGATGCCTGAAATTTTTGATATTTCAATTTATGAGTTAGCCTTTGGCTTTTTGGGCATCATACATTTTATTTTGGTCGCTTTCCCTTTTTCCTAGTCAAATACTAGTTTGTGCGACAGGCTTTTGCAGCTCTATATCTCTTTTCATTTGGAGATTTACAATTAGAGAGCTCTTTTAAAGCAGAAAATAAAAGTGGGAAGATATATAGGCATGAGTCTATGCATGTCTCAAGATCAACAAAACCATTCACTAATCATTCATGACAAGGTTGAAGATCTATTTACAACAGTCACATAGATTTTAGGATTTCTTCCACAATGATATGAGTGCATGAGAGACAAGCTAAGCTCGTTAAATGCACAAAGCCATAAGTACAAAGGTACAAGGCAAAACATGCTTTGAGACAAAACTCAACAAAGTGATCAAACTTTTTGGATTTTCTATTTTTTATGTGTTTTTGAATTTTTGAACACACCCAAAAACAGAACAAGAGAATAAAGATTAACAAAAACAACCGGTACAAAACACCAACAGTAAAAATAGAGCAATGCATGAAACGATGCAACAGCAAAAGTCCCTAAACATTGAAAGAATTTATGCGTGGACATGTTATAATGCTTATGCATGAGTACCCCTCTTCACCCACACGTCACGTGCGTTTGGGGTGATATCCTTAACGGATTGGGTACGAGAATTTGGACTGTCAAACCTTCTGGTGAAACTCTCCAAGCAAGTGGTGAAGGCACTAATCATTTTCATCACGTCCATCATGCCAGGATCACGATTCTGACTTCTCGGTTGTTCACCACCCCAAGACCTCATGTCATTTCTCCTTCCTCGTGACCGAGGTGCGCTTGAGTTGTTGTCTGATCTCAGCTTTTGACAGTTAGGTCTGGTATGTCCTTGCATTCCGCAGTAGTGACACACATAGTCCGTTCTGGGACCCCGTTGAGATCTTGGGAGAGATCTTCCTCTGGTTTCATGTCTACCTATGGAATGATTTCGGGGCTTATTCACCATCCGTTGCTCACTCACATTCTTCTTCTCAGCCTTAACATTCTCAAGAATGGGCTCTTCTACAATAGGCTCTATGGCCTTTACAAATTTCACTTCTTTGGTGGCTTTGGCTGATGAGCTGCTTCCTCCGGTGTATCCTAACCCGGACTTGTCTGAAAAAGGTTTTTGAGATGAGATAACATCATCTAACTTCTGGGAGGAGACTCTTTCTATCTTGGCATGAGCTTGCACTACCTCTTGCTCAAGAAACCTCACCTTCGTATAGGCTTCAGACAACTCGCCATTTAGTGTCTCAATCTCACACTTAGCCTCTTTATATCTGATCAAGAGACTTCTATAATCTTCCTCAGCTTTCTTCATTTTCCTTACAGCCGCCTTGGCTACTCTGGTATACTCTCCCGACTTCTCAAGTAATAAGGAGTAATTTTCTTGAAGATTAGCTGTATTCTCTTCTTCTTCTTCAGCATCTGATTCTTCCACATTCCCAATAGACTCTGAATCAGAATGCTCACCAAGCTCCTTCACAAGTGCACCCAAATCATCCGATGACTCCACATGAGCAATGGTCATGAATGCGGAGTAGTTTCCCTCTCCGTCACAACTCTCTTCCGAGTCAGAATCAGAGGAGTCTGAATCACTGAGTGTCGTGGCATAAGCTTTGCCTTTTCCCCTCAGAAAATTTGGACACTCCTTCTTTAGATGTCCATGGCCATTGCACTCATAGCATATAATTTCTGAAGAAGGTTGAAACTCCCTCCCTTCTTTCTTTGTAAACTCTTTCCTATCACCTCTTGAAGATGAAAATTTTCCTCTGTTGAATGGTTTCCCACTGTTCTTCATCTTCAGAAATTTGCGGAAGTTTTTCGCAAGAAATGCTACCTCCTTCTCCACCCCATCTTCTTCGGAGGAATCACCCATCCTTTCGGTGATGGTTTTAAGAGCAAGTGATTTACTCATCTTATGGGAAGGCAGTCCCATCTGATATGTTTGGAGAGACCCAACTAATTCTTGAATCTTAATCTCATCCAAATCCTTGCTTTCCTCTATGGCTGTAACTTTTGCTCTAAAACTTTCAGGCAAGGACCTCAATACTTTTCTCACCACCTTAGCATCTTCAATCTTCTCCCCAAGATTGAGTTTAGCAATTACAATTTCATTGAGCTTCCCATAGAATGAATCAAATGGTTCATCATCACCCATCTTGAGCTCTTCAAATTTGGTGGTAAGCATCTGAAGCTTTGTGTCCTTAACTTTCTTTGTACCCTCATAAGTGGTCTCCAAAATCTCCCAAGCTTCCTTAGCAACTGTCATATGAGAGATCCTGTGGAATTCATCAGGTGACACAGCACAGAATATAGCGTTTAAAGCTTTACTATTTGCATTGGCTGCTGCGAGAGCTGCCTTATCCCAATTTGCCTTAGGAGCTTCCGGCTTAGTCCAGCCGAGCTCTACCGCATCCCAAACGGTATCTTCTATAGAGCATAAAAATGCTCTCATTCTGACTTTCCAGAATGCGTAATTGTTCCCATCAAAAAATGGTGGAACATTGAGCGATTGAGACCGGTCCATCTCAAATAGGGTCAAGGATCACACTAAGGTATTTAAACCAAGCAAGTGTACCCGCTCTGATACCAATTGAAAGCTCGAAAACGTGTTGAAAAACACAAGAGCTGTTTAGACCCCCGATTAAAATTACGGCTCGATAGATTTTACACAACTTTAATATAAAGTGCGGAATAGTGTAAAAGCGAGCGGATGAACAATATAGCTACTCTAATCCATAAACTAAACAACACAGCAGTGTAATGGAATATAAAAGAGTAGGGAAGAGAGATGCAAACACAGAAAACACCAAGACGTGTTTTCGAAGAGGAAACCGAAGAACTCGGCGAAAAACCTCTCCGCCGCCCTCCAAGCGGAAATCGATCCACTAGACAATCAGTTGGGATACATGAGTAAGCAAGAGACCCTCCAAGCCTAATCTACCCGATGTACCTAAGCCCTCCAAGCTCCTACTCCAACAAGGCTTCTCGGAACCGTGTCTTGTCTTAGTTATCCGGATCCCGCAACAAGCTCCATGTTGCATCTGCCATTCCAGGCTTCTTCCAATGCTTCCCAGCAGCACCAAAACGTCACACAACACTCTCAAAAGGTGTGGTAAGTGTTTGGGCTATCAACCTCTCAATGGTGTGGAAATGGAGAGGGAAGGGTTGAGGAGATACCACAAGCAAGTGTATAGAGAAAGGTGGGGATGACAATCTCTAATTACAAATGTGTTTGGCTAGGGTTTTCTCTCTGAAGCATTCCTCAACATTTGTGGGTAATGGGGGTTTATATAGGATAGGTGCAAAATGTGTGAGTCAGTCAGTACAGGCTGGCAGAACAGCATGTCTCGCGGGTGTCTCGCGAGAAGGCCTTACCCGCGAGAGACAGCTGTCTCCATCTGTCATGACTCTTCGCATTCCAGCATGTGCAGGGCACATGCTTCACTTCGCGGGAAGCTTAGTCACGAGATACCCGCGAGATTCCATCAGCTTCCAAATTGCTTGAGTCTTCACACACTCTCTATCACACACCCCTTACAACAATTCCCACAACAAATACAGGGTATAAACAATTGATAGTAATTACAAACAAATTTGGCACGGAATAAAAGCCAACAAAACACATAGTTGTAAATCACAACTTTACATTTCCTTCCATTGCTTGTCTAATGCTTTCTTATCTTTGCCTTTGCATGTACACACATGGAGCGAGGACGTATAGAGCTAGGGCATGGTCTCCCAGAAGCAAGCAAAAAGAAGGGCAAGGATGTGAGCATGTGGATATAAGCCAAACGGCTATGTTCAATAGATCTAAGGGTCTAGCCTCTCCCATTTGGTTATTTACTCTTTTAAACCCCCTTCCTTCCTCCCTTCTTTCTCTCTTAGATAGGTTCTATTAGGTATATCATGCCATGTACCATTTGTCCTCATCTCTAGAGTATGGCGACCCCTATTTACTTTCCTACACCTATATCTTGGGCCATGCTTTAGGGATTTAGGCATTTACTTTCCCGCTCTGTGTGCTTGCATTGTTCATGATGTATGTATATATATACCTGCACGCCCCTTTCAGTGTGATTGTCACAGTCCATGTCACCTAAGGCAAAGCAATACCTAATTTCTGCTACGAAAGTAAGGTGACATGTCGCCAGATTTTCACCGTGGAAATCTAGTACTTTGCCTGAATGCCTAAGGAAAGCATAGATTGGGACCACACCTATTCAAAAGCCAAAACTTAAAGCCCCCCATGCATGCAAAGCCTCGAAAGCCAATGCCAAAATCAAGTTTTTTATTGCTAATCTCCAAAAATTAAGGTTTTATCAAAACAAAGGAATGTCCTTGGATTAGCCTTGTAGGGTGCCTAACACCTTCCCCACACATAACCAAACTTCCAGACTCAAGAATCAAGATTTTTTGCCACCCACATTAGATTTGGAAAAATGTCATTTTTCTTATCTTAGGATCAGTAATAAAATCAACTAGAAACAGGTGACTAATCACACCTTAGAAAAACCCAATGATTGATGGCGACTTCACTTACCTTTGGTAATCACCTAAAATTTGGCCAAGATTCTTACCACACCTCCAAAGGTACCTTTAGATTCCTCCCCGAGAGAGAAAGAGAGAGCACTTGAAGCTCCGCACAAACCACACAATCATTGAGAGGGGCCTCCAATGGCCCCACGTGAGCAGGAGCGTCGCCAAGGCGAGTGGTCGAACAAAGGCCCGATGGTTTTCTAGCCGTTCGTGACCTAGGCATCGACACCCTCAAAGATTGTATCTCCACCGCAATGGGAAGTACCGCTTTACTACTGTAGGCCAAAGAGTAGGCAGTTGCCCTAATTGAGGCACGGATAGAAGTTTTGTAACCCCATAAGGCAAATGGGAGCTTCTCATCCTAATCTTTGTATATCACTACCATATTGGCTAGGATGTTTCTAATGTTCTTATTGGCTGCATCTACGACCTCATTGATCTGTGGTACATGGGGAAGACTTGTGATGCTCAATGTTGTACAGTTCCATGATTATTATAACCTCTCCTCAAAGTGCAAACCATTATCGGAGATAATCTCTTACGGTACCCTATACCGACAAATGATGTTATTCTCTATGAATCGAGCCACATGCTTGGCTTTTAACATAAAGTAGGAGGGCGCTTCCACCCACTTGGTAAAGTAGTCAATTGCCACTAGGATGTATTTAAGTCCGTTCGAGGCCTTAGGAGCTATCCTTCCAATCACATCAATACCCTAAACTAAGAAAGGCCATGTGAAAGTCATGTTGTATAGTTCACTAGGTGGCACGTGATTCAAATTCGCGTGTGTTTGGCAATCATGGCAACTCTTTACAAAGTCTACACAATCAATTTCCATCTTATTCCAATAGTACCCTATCCTAAGATTTCTTGGCTAACATTCTTCCATTCATATGAGGATCACAAATCCCTTGATGAATTTCTCCCATAACTTTTCTCAGCTTCTTCTTTCTTTAGACAATGAAGCTGTATACTAATGGATAGCAATAAAATGGTCATCCATCTTGCAAACTGTCCATGTTAATGATGAGTAAAAACATGGACAAGAGTAAGCGCGTTAATTCCAGACAGCATTTAATGACCAAATGATGAATGAGCACAGAGCCGTTATCACCGTCCAAGGATGTGCATTTAATGGCCATTACGAACGTTAAAGGGCTAGGATTAAGTGGTCATTATTGAGCCATAAATCCTCCATTTGTGCTACAACATAAGAGAGGCCAACAGATTGGGCATTTACTCACACAAAGGCTATATAAAGCCAAGAGAGACAAGTAAGTGATTCATATTGAAAACACATAAATTGCTCTATAGATTACTTATTTCTAAAGAGTTTCAGTTAATTTAAGTATCGGAGGGTCCTAGGCAAGCCCAAACCGGTGTCATTATTACTAGTGTTTTCTCTTACACAGGATCTCAACATCATCTATCGTATTGACAAGGAACATACTAACAAGGCAAAATTATGTTTTATCAGTTTGGCATCGTTTGTGGCAAATGATAGGCTATCAATCAATAAGCTATTGGATTCTCTACTAACTAAGTTCCTTAAAACTGATGGACTTAACCACAACTACGCTGCCAGATCCGGTGGTGATGGCTCAACAAATTCAAGCACTAACAGCTAATGTGCAAGAATTGATGAAACAAAATGAAGATATGAAATGGAAAGTGCGTGCAAAGAGCACAAATACGTCACGGTCACGGCGTAACCGCAATGACAATGACGATGAAGCCCATAGCCCAAGAAAAGCAGAAGAGAAACTTTTGAGCACACTGCACAGTCGAATTGTGGTAGCGGTCAGATGATGAAAAACATGAGGAAGGAGTTAGACGATGTTAGGACATATGTGAATCATGTTAGGAACATATGTCATTTAGAAATTAATCATTTGACAAAACGCACTTTACTTGTAATTGGGTAGATCTATGATGTATTTAATACTTCAAGGAACAAGAGTTCAAGTCCAAGTGTTAAAGCCATGCAAATTTGTCCAAGAAGCAAGTGAAGAAGTGCTGGATTTTAAAACTCGAAAGATAGCATCTTTTGAAGTTTAAAAGGCTTGTTTAGCCCGATGCTCAACAGCTGCTCAATAGATAACCTATCTATCAAGATTTAAGAAAATCAGTTTTCAGATTTGATTTCACACCAATCCGTGTATATTTGTTTAGGCTTTCTTTTCTCACAACCCTAAACATATATTATGATTATTTTAAGAGCTGTCACAGCTGATGAAACTTAATGCAAAAGTTTTTCACAAGCATATTATGACCAGAGACATATGCCCTAGTTCATCTTTCTCTTGAAGAAGCTGCTGCGTTTGTACGCCGTAGGATTTTGTAACTAAGAGTTTCGTGATCTTCATCGTGTTGATGAACTGAAAAACTTTGTAGCCAACATCCTTCTCAAGTTGGTGGTTAGTCACGTACTTAGATCCGTGTATCGATTGGTTAGTCACGTGCTAGGAGTTGGGTTTGACTACCTCACTCACAGGTGGTTTGACAGTTTCACTCATAACCTCACTCACGGAAGGTTTAGAAGAAGAAGAAGGAACAAAATTTGTGGAATGCGGTGCAGAGTCAAAAATGCTTTCAACATAACCTAACCCAGATTTATCAGAAGGATACTTTTGAACATTCAGCATGTGATCAAGTTTAGAACTAGCAGATCTAGCAACAGATAAATCATGTTCCAAAGTTTTAACTTTATCAAGCAAAAGCATGTTCTCAAATTTAACATTGTTCAAAAGATCATTAGCATCAAACAGTTTAACAAGCAAATTTTTCTTTTCAAGCTCAAGAGAATCAATTTTCTTCAGGCCAAGTTCTACATTCATAGCATCCCTAGCAGCAATTTTATAGAGTTTATTGTAGGCCTCTTGAAGATCTGCATCCTCAGAGAGTTCCCCATCAGAAGGGTTCTCTTCAACAAATATGCTTTCATTGACTACAGCAGTAGCAGTGAAAGCAATGAAGTTTCCATCCTCATCACATCCGGACTCATCATCAAAAACCTCATTATCGCTAAGGGTTACAGCCATAGCTTTACCCTTAGTTCTTAAGAATGTAGGACATTCAGATTTCACATGACCATACCCTTGACAACCAAAGCACTGAAGACCCAAAGAATTATTTGAAGACTGACCAACTTTTTCTTTTGGTTTTTCAAAGTTGTTAACCTTAGTGGGATCATTCTTCCTAAAATTTCTAGGTTCAGCAGTGTATGTACCTCTTGCCTTTCTATTGGTATTTCTAAGAAAGTTTTTGAAATTTTTGGCAAGATAGGCAATCTCTGTAGCAGAGAGCTTATCATCAAATCCACCACCATCAACATCATCAACTGACTTAAGAGCCATTGATTTGGATTTGTTCACTTTAGGTAGGTCAGACTCATAGGACTGAAGAGATCCTACAAGCTCATCAACAAGGATGGAGTCCACATCCTTGCTTTCAGTGATGGTAGTCACTTTGGGTCTAAAGTCTTCAGTTAAGGATCTAAGTATCTTCCTAACAATTTTAGGTTGATCATAAACTTCACCCAAATTAAAAGCAGAATTGACAACATCATTTAATTTAGCATAGAATTCATCAAAAGATTCATCATCGGACATTCTAATGCTTTCAAATCTAGAAGTCAATTGTTGCAATTTATTGATCTTAACTGCCTTTGTACCTTCATGCACAGTTTGGAGGATTTTCCAAGCAATATGAGCAACCTCAACATTAGAGATCCTCTTAAATTCCACCATGGAAACAGCGTTGAAGATGGCATTCATAGCTTTGCTATTGAAGCCAGCTGCTTCTTTTTCAGAAGTTTGCCACTCACTCACAGGAGTAGTGGGCTTCTCCCATCCGTACTCAACGGAATTCCAGATTCTCTCATCAATGGATTTCAAGAATGCTTTCATCCTTACTTTCCAATAAGCATAGTTGTTCCCATCAAAGTGAGGAGGAACAAACAGAGAGTGTCCATACTCCATGACAACAGGGATCAAGGATCAGCTCAGAGATCAAGAAATCTCCAACAAAAGAGCAACCCGCTCTGATACCACTTGAACGGTTTTAGACCCCTTAAAACACAACCAGATTGGTTAGCCTAGATTAATTAGCCAAGTTGTTACTTAGTCAAATTAAACAATTCTTAGTTAAAACAATCAAACAATCATATCAAGATATAAAGCAGCAGAAAATAAATGAACACAAGATATGATGACCCAGGAAACCACACGGTAAAAACCTGGGGAGGATTTGACTTAGCTATCCTCAAGGTAAACCTGAATCCACTATGCAAAAGAATCGAAGTTCATACAGAAGGACTACAAGCTCCCCGCTTGACTTCCTAATGCTACCCACCAGTAGAACTTACTGACACGACCACGTGCAAGCTCCGAATCCACAGACTCCTTCTTTCTTGGATTCTTCAATCAGCTACAAGCACCCCTGCTTGATTATCTTTAAGCTTCAATGGTAGCAACCAAGTTGATCATCAAGATGTAGATAATATCTCCAACTTGAAAACCCTAAGGTTTGTGTAAAGGAAAACTCCTCAAAGATTTCACAAGAGATTTACACAAAACAGCAATGTATAAGCAACAATACAATTAGAGCAACCTTTAAAAACGTGGCTAGGGTTTTGTTTATATACCTAGGGTAAAAACATAAAACCCTAAACGTTTAATGAAGCAAGGCTGAGTTGGAAATTCCGCAAAAAAAAACAACCTGTGTGATTTTCGATCGATCGAGTCTATTCTTCGATCGATCGAGCCAGGCCGAAAGTCCCAAGTACTTCTGCAGCCACTCGATTCCAACTTTACAATAATAAACCAACTTTGAGCAAGCCTAAACAAGACTAAATACATTGTTTTGATCATGGTTTGCCAACATTACAAATTAGAGTTCTAAATACATAAAATCCTAAGACCTTAGAACCTAACAGATAGAATATGGGAAAATTTGACTCCTGAAGTGATGAAGGAATATTTCTAGGATGCTCCCCTACAAGCAAGGCTTATCGAGTATACAACAAGAGAACCAAGAAAGTAATGGAAACTATAAATGTTGTGATCGATGAAGCTTCAAAGTCTGGTTCCGAGAAAATTAGTAAGGAAATCCCCAAGGAAATTCTTCCTCCCGAGCCCAAGGATGTTCAAGAAATTGTTGATCAAGAGCCCGCATCTCCAAGTACTACCAGCACTCCAAATATTGTAAAAGGTTCAACAGACATACCTACCTCACCTGACTCTAAATCCCATAAAGAGAAAGGACCTTGCTCTAGTATTAAGTTGAATCATCATTCTGAAGTTATTGTGGGAAACATGAATGAACTTACACTAAGGAAGCGTACAGTTGATAAATGTGTTGCTAACTTTGTGTCATATTCTTGCTATTTATGAACCCACCAAGGTTGAGGAAGCTCTTTAGTATGAAAGCTGGGTTGAGTCTATGCATGATGAACTACTTCAATTTCAAAGGAATGATGTTTGGACTTTAGTGCCCAGATCGAAAGGTGAGCACATCAGTGGCACAAAGTGGATCTTCCGCAATAAGATTAATGAGAAGGGTAATGTAATTTGCAACAAGGCTTGTCTTGTGACTCAAGGATACTATCAAATGAAAGGAGTAGACTATGATGAGACATTTGCTCCAATATCCCATATGAAGTCCACCAGGATTCTCCTAGCCTTGGCATGTCACTTGAAGTTTAAGTTTTACCAAATGGATGTAAAGACTACTTTCTTGAATGGGTTCCTTAAAGAAGATGTTTATGTGGCTCAACAAAAAGGATTCATTGATCCACACTTTTTGAATTATGTGTTGTACCTCAAAAAGGCACTCTATGATTTAAAGCAAGCCCCAGAGCTTGGTATGATTGGCTCATACAATACTTTGTGTCACATGTGTTCACAAGAGGAAAAGTTTATCAAACTCTCTTAATCAAAAGGGAAGACGGCGAGTTGATAGTTGCTTAAGTCTATGTTAATGATATCATCTTCAGGTCGACTAAGGATGAACTTGCTTATAGTTTCTCTAAACTCATGCAGGCCGAGTTCGAGATGGGCATGATTGGAGAGTTGATTCACTTCCTTGGGTTACAGGTCCGTCAGCAGCAAGAGTCAAGTATATTCCTATCTCAATCTAAATATGTTAAAAATCTTGTGAAAATTTTTGGTTTGGAATCTACTAATTCTGTTAGAACCCCTATGAGCCCAAATGTTAAACTCACTATTGATTTGCTGGGTAAAAGTGTTGATTCATCTCTATATAGAAGCATAATAGGTAGTCTTCTTTACCTTACTGTTAGTAAACCTGACATTAGTTACAGTGGAGGAGTGTGTGCTAAATATCAGGCTAATCCCAAAGAGTCTTATATGATTGCCTTGAAAAAAATCATAAAGTATGTCAAAACCATTGCCGACTTTGGTGTGTGGTACAGCAAGGACACAAATGATGTCTTAGTTGGGTATTCTAATGTAGACTGGGCTGGGATTGCTGTGATAGAAAGAATACATCTAGGGGTTGTTTTTATGTGGGTAATAATCTTGTCTCCTAGATGAGCAAAAAGTAGAATTCCATCTCATTATCCACTGCAAAGGTTGAATACATTGTTGCCAGAGGCTATTGCACCCAACTTCTATGGATGCAAAAACTCCTCCTTGATTATGGTATTTGTCAAGAACATCTTACCAACTATTGTGACAATACTAGTTCCATCAACATCTCTAAGAATCCTGTTCAACATTCTCAAACTAAACACATAGAGATTCGACATCACTTCATTCGGGAGCTTGTCGAAGATGGTACTCTTACTCTTAAGTTCATTCACACTGATGATCAGAAGGTGAATTTGTTCACCAAACCTCTTGATAGCAAACGGTTTGAATTCCTTCGCCAAAACATTGGTGTTATCTCCATGGATTGAATTCCTCTTCTCCTCCTCCTTCCTCATGCATTTGCATATAGTTTTATGCTTTGCTTTGTTTAACATGTTTTTGTTTGTTTATTTTCAGTTTTTCTTTATTTTGTTTTTCATAAAAAAAATTTGAAAAAAAGAATACAAAATTAGTGTGTATTTTGTGTACATTGGTACTTGTGTATCTTGGATGGCAATTGAAACAAAGTTTTCTAAACTTTGTATCTTTTGTAGCTTAGATGAGCATCTCTATGCACAACTAAGCAAGTAAGTTTTGTGGCTCGTGTTTGTGATGAGTAAGATTAAGTAATCTCTTGTACTTAATACTTGTATCACTTTTTTTAACGGGAATGACTAGAAAACCCTAAGAGAAAGGCATAAATAACCATCTCACCATTGTTGACTGCCAATCATGAAATGGCATCTGTATGCTTCAGCATAGCAAAAGTGCAATGTCAAAAGTTTAACATAATTTAGTATTTCTTTTCTCTCTCTTATATGCCCATGCATGATATGCTTAACAAAATAAAATATGCAAAGAAAAATAAAAAGTAAAAAGAATCAAAATGCTTTATATATGATTGGAAGCGTGTCTTCTAGGAGATGTGGGAGTTATAGGATGTACCTCAAAGGTGATAGTCCCCATCAAGTAGTAATGATTATGTGTAAATTAAAGTGATTTTCTCATATCTCAAATCGTCATAACATGTAGACACTTATGCAATCTTGCAATGTTTTTCATACACAACACGCAATATTCTTTGCTACTCTTAATACATGTGCAAGAATAATGTGATTTAGCCATCACAAGGAATACATGTGTTAATGAATGCTCACTAAACTGTCTTGACTTGTTTTGAAATATAAAATTGGTTAGACTTGTTTAGAGTGTGTGTGTGTGTGTGTGTGTTTTGGATCCAAATGCTTGAGATTTTCTTGTTTAGAGATGTTTTTGAGAGCTTAAAATGTTGTTTGGATCTTTGGTTGAATAGCATGCTTGATTGTATCCATATCTGTGTTTTTCTCTTCTTTAAAAAATTGTTTTTGAGAATCTCAACAGCTTCTCGATACCCCTTGACAACTAGGCTATCTATCGAGCCTCTTAATCTTCTTTTCTCGATAGCTATTATCGCAATTTCAATCCATCGAAGTTTTTGAGAATTTGTCTCTATAGCTTCTTGATCCATCAAGATCACTTTGCTATGGACACCTCTCGACAGCTTCATCTGTCGAAAATATAAGCTCGACACCTCTCGATCCATCGAGCTTTGTGTTTTTCTATATATAGCTCAACGCTATTTTTTTTCATTTCTCACTGATCTCTCTCAATAGAAACTCTCTCTTTTCTCTCCCATACTCTTCTCTCTCAACCTCTTCATCTTCCTCGCATGATTTTCAACCTAAACCTTGCCTTTTCACTGGTATGATCTCATTATCTCTCTTTCTTCATGCATTTCATACTTTTAGACCTAGGTTTTTGGGTTTTTTAAAATTTTGGGGTTTTCCAAAATTGATGACGTTTTTGCAAAAATTTTGGGTTGGGTTTTGTTTAATTGATCTTAAATGTTCATGTATTGCATCACATGTGTATTTTAACAATGTTTCACGCATTATAGATGTGTGCTCCATATGTTGAAATGATGTGGGCTGGTAGGATTAGATTGGGCTAAACCCATGATGTTTTTCTTATTGCATGTCACATGTTCTTGCATTTTTTATGCATACATACCAATTTTCTACCTTCTTATTGATATTGATATGTGTTGGTACTTTTCTGTTTCTCTCTCAGAGAGAGAGAGAGAGAGAGAGAGAGAGAGAGAGAGAGAGAGAGAGAGACTCTCTCTCTCTCTCGGTTAGTTGCTCTATTGCACCTAAATGTAAGTCTACTCTGTCCCGGAACCCTCTTCATTCCGGGGCATCTTCTTTTTCTTCCCTTATCAATTTTACCCCCTTTTACGTTTAGTGTCATAATGAGAAGGCTTGTACAGACTTCTTGGAGAACTTTTCACGATGTAGCTTCATTCGAAACGCCAAGTTGTCCTATCGAATTTTTCTAATACTGACCTTCCCATTGTCATCTACAGTAGGGGTTGGGAGTCACTTTGTGGCATCCCAATCACTTGTCCCTTCGCGACCATACAGGAGTTTTACTCCAACATGCACAATTTGATTATTCTGTACCTCATTTTTTCACTCGCGTTCGAGGTACGCACATTGTAGTCACTTCGAATCTTATATCTAAGGTGCTACATGTACCGAGGGTAGCACATCCTGACTACCTCGACTATGATCGTCATAGGACTATGTCCGAAGATGAACTCTCATCCCTCTTCTACAAGAAACCTTCATCTTGGTGTGACCATCAAAACACCCCTTGCTCAAGCTTTGCAAAAGGTCTGAGGTTCCTTAACATGGTGATGACATTTGTTCTCCATCTCTTGTCTCACTATAACTCCATTACTGAGCCACATGCTCGATTTTTGTTATCCCTACTTGAGGGACTCACTATAGATTTTCCCTTTCACTTCATACTCTCCCTTATAGATGTCTATAAGGATACAATGACCCATGATAAGCTCATTTTCCCTTCGACTACCACACAGATTCTCTGCCATGCATCTATCTCCTATCCTAAGTCTTTACACTTCTTCACTATGTGTGCCATAAACGTAGCGACTGTTCGACGAAGTGAGGCCTAGCTTCGATCGAAGTGGCCACGGACCGAGACAGAAACTCCCCCAGCATCTACCGCTCCATCCACATCTGCTCCTCCTTCTACGGGTGGTGTGACCCACGAGGCAATCATGGCATAGCTTTAGTGCGTGGATGCTCGCCTTGACACACTCAGTGATGAGTCGTGTTAGGTGAACACCTATGTCGGTCATATTACACGACAATAGGCTCGCCTTGGTGGCATCTGAGGATGATGACGATGACAATGATGATGAGGATGAGGATGCTAGCTCTTCTGGTGACAACGAGATGACTGCTTGAGTTACTTGCCCTTTGTCATTCGTGACAAAAAGGGGGAGTAGTTTTGGGTATGAGAGTAGTCATGTTTGTTTGTTTTTAGACCCCTTAAAACACAATTGGATTAACCTAGTTAACAAGCCAAGTTATTACTTTGTCCAAATTCCAGATCTAGGTTAACATAATCATATAATCATATCAATGTAAAATGCGGAATATAAAAAACACAGAGATATAATGACCTAGGAAAACCAAACCGGTAAAAAACCTGGAGAGGATTTAACCTAGCTATCCTCAAGGTAAAACTGAATCCACTCTAAAAGAATCGAAGTTTTATAATAGCGACTTAAACCACTAACATCCTATTGCTACCTTATGTAGAAAACTTACTGACACGACCACGTGCAAGCTCCAAGACCACGGACTCCTTTCTTGGATTCTCCAAAAAGTACAAGCACTCCCGCTTATGTATCTTTAAGCTCTTTAGTGCAGCAACTGAATGATCATCAAGCTCTTAATGAAATCTCCTTCTTGATAATCCTAAGCATGTGTGAAGGCAACCACCTCTCAGATCCCACAAGAGATTCACACACACAGCAAATAGAGAAACCTCTAAAACGTGGCTAGGGCTTCCCTTTTATACCTAAGGCAAAACATTAAACCCTACATGTCATATGGGCTTAGGGCTGAGTTGAAAATTCTGCAAAAAAAAAATTCTGCCTGACTTTCGATCAATCGAGTCTAATTCTCAATCGATCGAGCCAGTCAGAATTGCACACTCAATTCTGTAGTTAACTCGATTCCAACTTTACATAAAAGACATACTTTGAGCAAGTCTAAAACAAGACTAACAACCTATTTTGATCATGGTTTGCCAACAATACAAATTAAAGTTCTAATACATTAGTTCCTAAGTGCTTAAAACCTAAAAATGTACTTAAAGGGGAGAGTTAGTATAGGAGATTTTTATGTTAAGGGGAGTGTTTTCGTTTTTGAGGGATGTAGTGAGGACTTTTTGTATCTTTTATTTTCTTTACTTTTTAGATACATTGTTCTTACTTTGTGATAGCAAACCTTGTATTTATTTTGATATATATATATATATATATTGAGGTCGTTATTACATTCTTTCACCTATCTCTTTATGTGTTGTTTCTTTTATCTCTTTATGCATATGCTTCTTATTTATTGTATGCAATCTTTTATATTTTTGCTGCACACTAAAATGCCATGATGAGTTTTGTTTAAAGTGTATTAGAAATACAGGTTGTCAAAGTCTTTTTTGCCATGAACTCTTTTCTTGCAAAGTTTTTCAAGAGTTTATGTTAGGATAGATTTTATTGTATTCAACAAGTGAGTATGAGTTGAGTAATTTATGACTTCTCTCATATGTTCATTTGTTTATTGTGGTTTTTTCATTGATTGCCAAAGGGAAAGATTGATAGGACATATGTGAATCATGTTAAGAACATATGTCATTTAGAATTAGCTAATCATTTGACAAAACGTACTTTACATGTAATTGAGTAGATCTAGGATGTGTTTAATACTTTAAGAAATAAGAGTTCAAGTCCAAGTGTTAAAGCTATGCAAATCTTTCCAAGAAGTGAGTGAAGAACTATTGGATTTTAAAGCACGACAGATAGCATCTATCGAGATTTAAAAGGCTTGTTCAGCCCGATGCTTGACAGCTTCTCGATAGATAACCTATCTATCAAGATTTACGAAAATCAGTTTTTCAGATCTGATTTCACACCAATCCATGTATATTTGTTTAGGCTTTCTTTTCTCACAACCCTAAATATATATAAGGATTTTAAGGGTCGTCACAGCTAATGCAACTTAATGCAAAAGTTTTTCAGAAGCATGTTGTGACCGAAGACATATGCACTAGTTTGTCTCTCTCTTGAAGAAGCTGCTACGTTGGTATGCCATAGGGTTTTTTAACCAAGGAGCTTCATAATCTTCATCATGTTGTTAAACTGAAGAACTTTGCAGCCAACATCTTTCTTAAGTTGGTGGTTAGTCACGTACTTGGATCCGTGCATTGATTGGTTAGTCACATACTAGGAGTCGCACATTGAAAAGGAGAGATTGTCACTACAGAACAAGTCCAATTGGGTATTGGGTAAGGGTTCAACTGTAGGTTGGTATAAGGTACTAAGATTCCTTTACTTGTAACCGCTTGTTGTAATAATAGTGGATTCTCGGGAGTGGTGACCTTAAAATCACCTGGTGGGATTTTGCCTTGGAGGTTTCCCCCATTCATAAACAAATCACCGTATCAACTTTATTTTCTGCTGCATATTAACTTATTTGATGATTTGTTTGTGTTACCACGCATTTTGCATGTTAATTGAATTAATTAATTAACTTGGCTAATTAATTAGTTAATTTATCACAAGGGGTCAACATATTCTTAGCCTATCAAATGAAGTCGAGAATGCCATGAAGGGAAAAACAATGATAAATCCTGATGGCATGATCAAGAGGACGGACTCACCCTTCATTGCTAGCATTTTGGAGTGCCCCTTGTCTCCTAAATTCTGTTTCCCTCAGTTGGAGGTCTATGATGGCACTAAGGATCCCCTAGATCACACAGGGGTATTCAAGACAATATTAAATCTCCAGCACTCCCTGGACGAGGTAATTTGTAAATCATTCTCCACAACCATCAGAAGAGTAGCATGGGTGTGGTTTAGCAAGCTACCTGTGGCATCTATCATAAACTTTAAGCAGTTGAGTAACTCTTTTATTTGTCATTTCATTGGGGGCCAATGCCATAAGAGGCCCACCTCAAACCTGCTAACTGTGAGGGGAAACCTTGAGAGAGTATGTAAAATGCTTCAACAAAGCAATGTTAGAAATTGATGAGGCAAACAATCAGGTGATAATGATGACCTTCCAAGCGGGGTTAAACTATCCTAACCTTGTCTTCTCTTTAGGGAAGTCTCCACCAACATCGATGATAGATTTGTTGTTCAAGGCACACATATATGAATGGAGAAGATGCACTAACTGCAAAGGGATTAATGGGCAAACAGAAGAAAGAAGAGAATGCTGAGTCACAGGGCAAGAAGAGGGATCACAAAGAAAATCTCTTAAATACCAAGACCAACATAAGTAGTCTGGAAGCACCATCGAAGAAAAAGCTGAATTTCACTCCTTTACTAATGCCTATGGACAAAATCCTCATGCAAATAAAGGACAACCCCACTTTAAAATGGCCTAAACCGTTGAGTTCATCCTCAAAATGGAGAGATTCAAAGAAGTACTGTCGCTTTCACAAGGGTCATGGTCATTACACTGACGAATGTCGAGATTTGAAAGAACAAATTGAAGAGTTAATCTAGAGAGGAAAACTCCAAAAATTTGTCAAGAAAGACTACCAGACACGCCACCGAACGAAAGAGAAGTCTACTGATGACCATAAAGAAGATGATTGAGACAATCCTAGACGTCAGAGAAATAAGGAAGATCGCTGGGGGACCGGTCACAAGTGGGTCATACAAGTCTTTAAGAAAAGCAGTCCAAAGGCAAGTCAACAGTGTTCATATAAAGCACCCGATAGCCAAACATCAACGCACTGGAAATGATGACGTTGTTTTTTCCAAACGAGATGGAAGAGGAGTCAAGCAGCCACATGACGACCCCCTCGTTATCATGCTAACAATTGAATTGTACAACACTCGGAGAGTTTTGGTAGATAACGGAAGCTCGACAGACGTGATGTAAATGACGTCGTTCTAACAAATGAAGTTGGATCCAAAACGCCTCAAACCTTTCGAGTCTCCCTTGGACAGCTTCATTGGGGATTGCATATATCCAAAGAGCATCATTTCCCTATTGATTAAAGTAAGGACTCACCCAGCACAGGTAACAAGGGAGGTAGACTTTCTAATTATTAACTATCCTTCATCATATAATGTGATTCTAGGACCACTAACCCTTAATCGCCTCAAGGCCGCAACTTCTACATACTGCCTAAAGTTGGAAAAATTTTGGAGACCAGCTTTTAGTTAGGGAATGTTACTGGGCAGTCTTGGCGTCCAAGAAAAATTACACTTGAATGGTAGAGGAAGAGCCGTCCAAGCCTATGGAAGAGGCAGAGAATATAGAGCTAGTGGAAGGAGACCCTTCCAAAACCACTAAGGTAAGGAAGGAGCTCCAACTGTCCCTAAAGGATGAGCTAGTGAGTTCTTGAAAATGAACCTGGATGTCTTTGCATAGAGCCATGAAGATATACCAAGAATTGATAGACGTGTATTTGCCCCAGAGCAAAACAAAGCAGTTGTGGAAGAGGTAGAAAAGCCCTTAACTGATTTATTCGAGAGGTTTACTACCCCGAATGGCTTACCAATGTTGTCGTGGTAAAAAAATTCCAACGAAAAGTGGAGAATGTGTGTGGACTTCACAGACTTAAATAATGCATGCCCCAAAGACAATTTTCCCCTTCCCAGAGTTGACCAGCTCGTTGATTCAATAGCTGGCCATGAAATTCTAACCTTCATGGATGCTTTTTCAGGTTATAACCAAATTCTCATGAAGGAGGAAGACCAGGAGAAAACTACATTCATGACTAGCCAGGGCCTATATTGTTACAAAGTCATGTCGTTTGGACTGAAGATAGGCAAGAATATGTAGGTCTATGTGGATGACATGCTCATAAAAAGCAACGAAGCAAAAACCCACCTTGAAGACCTCCAAGAGACATTCGATACTTTGAGAAGGTACAGAATGAAGCTCAATCCTACAAAGTGTGTTTTTAGAGTCTCGTTAGGAAAATTCCTCAGTTTCATGGTATCTTAGTGAGGAATTGAGGAAAATCCAAAGAAGGTCAAGGCCATACTTAACATGACTTCTCCCAAGATAGTCAAGGAGGTACAAAGGCTGGCAGGACGAATTACAGCATTGAACAGGTTCATCTCCAAGGCCACGATAAATGCCTCCCCTTCTTTAAAACTCTTAAGTAGGCCTTCTAATGGATAGACCAGTGAGAAGCAGCCTTCCAGATTCTCAAGAAGTATCTAGCCAAGCCCCCACTCTTGAGCCCATCTATAAAAGGAAAAAAAAAAATTGTTCTTATATCTGGCTATATCACAAACAGCCGTCAGCTTAGTTTTGATTCGTGAAGATTCCAAGGTGCAACGACCTATGTACTACACAAGTCAAGCTTTTCAAGGTGCTGAAGCAAAGTACCCACCGATAGAGAAGATGGCATTTTCTTCAATTGTCGCTTTAAGAAAGCTCCGTCCATATTTCCAAGCTCACACCATTATGGTAATGATGGACCATCCAATTCGAAAAGCCATGAGCAAACCAGATGCAGTAGGGCACATGGTCTAGTGGGCTGTTAACCTAAGTCAGTTTGAAATAAATACAGGCCAAAAACAACGATCAAAGCCCAAGCATTAGCAGATTTTATCACTGAATGCACTCTTCTATACCTAGGTCTGGAAGCAAAGTATTAGACGATTTGTGCAGATGGCTTATCTGTCGTAGGACTCAGAGGCGTTAATGTAATTATGACCTCGCCTTATAAGGATGTCCTTAAATTCGAAGTTCAACTCCAATTTTCAACGACGAACAATGAAGCGGAGTATGAAGCAATCCTTACCAGCCTGAGGATTACACAAGCTTTAGGAGTTAAGAATTTAAAGCTAAGAACCGATTCTAGGCTGATTGTTGGGCAAATAACCAACGAGTATGAAGCAAAAGAAGAAAGAATGAAGAGATACCTGAAACTGACGAGTCAACTGATAGATGATTTTGATGACGTCAGGTTCGAGCAATTCCCACGGGAGAACAACTTAGCTACTGGTGAGGTTGCTAAACTGGCATCAATTGAAGATGCTCCGAGAAACCTGAGCTATACATGGAAGTCCAGACAATCCCTAGCATAGAAGGATTACAAATCTTCCCAATTCAGCAATCAAGCACCTTTATGGACCTAATCCATTCTTACATCAAAGACAGCCAGCTCCCATCGGACCCATCCAAAGCAAAGAATGTTAGGGTCAAAGCAGCAAGATTCACTGTTATGAACAGTGAACTCTACAAGAGGGGATTTTCATTACCTTACCTAAAATGCCTTGATCCTAAAGAAGCAACCTATGTATTATGAGAGATTCATGAAGGCATATGTGGTAATCACTTAAGACCTCGATCTTTAGTTGGAAAGGCAATCAGGGCAGGTTACTTTTGGGCGACCATGCAAAAAGACGCAGTTAAGCTTGTCAAAAAATGAGATAAATGTCAACGGTTTGGAAATGTGCAACACATTCCTAGAGAACCAATGATAAGCATTTTCTCACTATGGTCATTTTTCACCTGGGTGATTGACATCGTTGGTCCACTCCCACGAGGGAAGAAACAGAACTTCATCTAGAAGAACATTGTTTACAGGTTTGGAATCCTAAGGACGATCATCTCTGACAATGGACGATAATTTAATAGCCAAAATTTCAAAGAATTTCGTGCAAAGCTAGGAATAAAAACCACTACTCGTCACCCGACCATCCACAGGCGAATGGGCAAATAGAAGTAACAAATCATACTTTGCTCAAACTTTACAAAGCACGACTTGAGGGGGCAAAGGGTTCATGGCCAAAGGAGCTACCAGGGGTATTATGGGCTTATCGAACAACTGCAAGAACACTGACAGAAGAAACACCATTCAAGCTGACCTTTGGTACAGAGGCAGTTATTCCTATCGAACAGGGGTTGTCTAGCCTTAGGAGAGCCCATTATGATGAGAGTTCAAACAATAATGAGCTAAGACTAAATTTGGATTGCTTATTTAAAGTTAGAGATGAGGCTGCCCCAAGGCTGACTCGATATCAACAGAAGATGGCAAAGTACCACAATCAAAGGGTAAAGCTCAAAAGGTTCAACCCCGATGATATGGTACTGCGAAAATCTCACAAGCCATTATAGACCCAACCTAGGGGAAGTTAGGCCCTACTTGGGAAGGTCCATATAAGGTCGTCTGTTACTCAAGAAAAGGAAGCTACTACCTGAAGGACCTTGACAACAATCCATTGCCTCGTCCTTAGAATGTGGAGCACCTCAAGAAGTATTATCAGTAAGAAGTACCTAAATCAATAAGCTCCATCCATAGGAGTACCTCACCTAACGATGTACCAGATAAGTGAGATTTCATAGCTTTTACTTTAAGCATTTTTCCTTTTAACATTTAGTTTGGCCAAGTTATTTCTAGTTATTTCCCTTGTAATCCCCTCACAAATAAGGGTGCATGAAATAATAAGGCTTCATAAGCCATCTCGTTTTCAAAAAGCTTGAACTTTGAGTCAGTCATTCATTACAACAAAATCTTAAGGTTAACATTGCATACAAGTAGATGCCCATATATCCACAGTAAAAACTCCACTTACGAATTTAAATCATAAACAAGGTAAAAGCTCCATTAACAAGTTTAAATCATCATCAATGGTAAAAACTCCTCAGATGAGTTCAAATCATAAAAGAATATCGCTAATGGTAAAAGCTCTAGAGACGAGTGTAAACCATAAAACCACAAGAGTATGTCACTCATGACAAAAAACTCCAAGTTCAGAACATACATTCCTAGGGGAAATACCATGTATGAAAAAAAGAACCCCAAACAATGAAGTTTAAAGTTATGATAAAAGGTTATGCAACCAAGACTGAAGGCATGAATAAAGCTTAAAGTCTAAAAAAGGCATTGCTTACAAAAACAAAAGCCTCAAAACATGAGGCATATTAGAATATCTACTGTTCTTAAAGACGAGATATAAAAGCCTCAAAACAGGAGGCACCCAAAATATCCATTGTTTTTAAGTTAAAGCCTCAAAACAAAAGGTAGCCAAAGTTTTCAAAAAAAAAAAAAAAAGAATATTAGAAGTCTTTTTTTAGGGTGCAATGACAACCTCCTCAACATGGCCCTCGTCCACACGAGCCTCGTCCACAGGTCCACCTATAGTAGCACCATCTCCTTTAACAACTGCACCAATAATAGCTTCACCTTCCTCTTCCTTGGTCTCATCAGCAAGGATCTCAGTATCAATGGCCTCAAAGTCAAGGTTTGAAAAATCCACTACCTGGTTATGATGTTTCATCGTCCATCTACAAAGCAGCTCAAAACCCTTGATGTATTGGACGAACTGAAGATCAAAGAAGCGACTAAACTCCAAAAACTTAATGATAACCTTCTCACGCTCCTCGCCAGTCTTCAAAAGGGCAGCCTAAATTTCCTCGTCCTTCTGAATGACGAGCATCTTTTCCACCTTTAGTGCATCCTTGAGCTCCTTCACCTTCTCCTTGACCTCTATAGCCTGATCCATCGCCTCGATCAAGTCCTTCGTAAACTTTGAACTTTCAACCTTAATAGAGTCGACCTTAGAGTTGGCAACCACCACCTTCCCTTCACTACTCAAATAATTTGTTGTCAAATGCAGGGATTCTCCAAGAACCAAAGGATGAAAGTAGAGTCTTTAACATGTGTCAAAATCTTAATATGGCGGCTGATTAGTTCATGAGATGGAATAGAAGAAAGGCCCCTAAGCTCGTCATTGGTGATGACATTGTGGGCTTATCCAAGGGCTGTGGCAAGGTCTTCCCAAATGCTCTTACCAGCTTTACTCCTTCCTTTGGAACGGGTAGTTGGAGGAGTGAAGGCGAAGTACCAAAAATGGACAAGGGGGCAGGAATTTCATCGTTTCCTTCATCCAACTTGCATTTCTTCAAATCCAGGGGTAAGATGAGACAAGAGTTCGTTCATCAGACCCTTCACACGGACATACTTGTCCTTGCCGTACCTAGTAGCCATTTTTGCAAACATAAGATCAGAGAGAAGGACAAGATTTTCTAAAAATAAAAAGAAGAAGGGAAGACAAGCTTAACATACTTTTCTCTTCCTGAATAATCTTCTTTAACACAAATTCATAGGGTTCAGGTCCAAGGCAACAGTCATGTAAATGACGAGGATCCACCAAATCATCAAAATCATCAATTATAAAAGCAAACTCTAGAGCAACTTGAACTCGACCTTGATGACGATCTTCCAACTTAGGACACTCAAAGACTGCAAAACAAATTGAGAAAGGAGAATCAGAAAAGGAGGAAAAAAAAAACAATTAGCCTAACAGAAAGGCAAAAGAACACACCAAGAGATGGAATTTCCCATTTCTATAGCAACCATGGGACCTTACCCCATAGGTTGTCAGTCATGGTTTCCCATCAACATCCAGAAACAAAAAAGTATCACGATTTTCAGTCATAAAAGATGTAGGAAAACTATGGACAATCCTAGAATCCCTACTTCAAGGTAAAAGCTCAAAATAACAATAGTGGGTAGAAGGCTTCAGACGATATAAATGTAGAAACTCGTTTAGAGTTATCATATCCCCATCATGAATAGACACCCAAATTGACATGCAGTAAATGATCATCCTCCAAGCTTAGGGATGAGTTACCCAAAGGCAACGTTAAGAGCAGTTGAAGCTTCATGATAAAGGGATGGACAGGAAAACAGAGACCACACTAAAAAGCAGCCTCATAGAAGCTCACCTCGCCGTGGCAAGGCGCAAGCTTTCTCATTGTGATGGGGTAATCTAGTGACGACTCCTCCAAGGAACTGAAATCTTTTCCTTATAGATTTTAGATGTTTCTTCTCCAAAGAATAAGTTTTGGAGAGAGCATGAAAAGGGATTGAAGACGAGGATGAAGAGGGTTTTGAGGATGATGAAGGCTTTGACATTGCAATTTCAAAATCTTTATCTACAAACTAGTTACTTAAAGACAAACCTATTTCAAGTTTGCTAGACCTAACTTCGGTGTCCCTATCCTCTATAGTGGTCATCTCTAAGTAATGTGAAATCAAAGAATGACGAATCAAAGGATCGAGGGTAAGCAAAACAGGCCGAAAAGCTGCACAATTTTGAGGGAAGAATAAACCCACTTGGGGACATTGCCCACCAAAATGCTCAAGAAACACCCCTAGTCTAGCAAAGAAGAAAGAAATATAAGAAGTTTCTTACCTAATGAAAGCAAAATCAACCATTAATGGAACTTTAAAAGGAGAAGTCTTACCGTACTGAATGTGCAGGAGTTTTTTTTTTTTTTTTGAATACTTCAAACTTCAAATATCATAAATAGTGAAGAAGAAGAAGAATAAGAGAAGTTTTTCTAAAAAGGAAAGCAAAAATCAAGGCGCGGGAAGCTCAAGAAATCATCACATACGCAGCCAATACAAAGAAGGCACATGGCAATCATCTAACAAGAAAGGTGCCTCACATTAAATGTGATGGGACAAGAATCTCGGGGCATGAAAAGAAGATTGGCTCGCCAAAAAAACCTTTCCATATTCCTATGCTCGTCCAAACAAAGGATGACAAAGGAATAAAGGGGGCAGCTAACGAATAACAATAAAATGGTTGTTCGTATTGCAAACCGTCCATGTTAATGACGAGTAAAAATATGGACGAACGTAAGCACATTAATTCCAAACAACATTTAATGACCAAATAATGAATGAGCATGAAGCCATTATCGCCATCCAATGATGTGCATTTAATGGTTGTTGCGAACATTAAAGGGCTGGGATTAAGTGGTAATTATTGAGCCATAAATCCTCCAGCTATGGTAGAACATAAAAGAGGCCAACAGATTGGGCATTCACTTACACAAAGGCTATACAAAGCCAGGAGAGACAAGTAAGTGATTCATATTGAGCACACACACAAATTGCTCTACAAATTACTTATTTCTAAAGAGTTTAAGCTAATTTAAGCATCGGAGGGTCTTTCGCAGGCCCCAAACTGGTGTCATTATCTATTTAGTGTTTTCTCTTACACAGGATCTCAAGGTCATCCATCATGCTGACGAGGAACATAATGACGAGACGAAATCATGTTTTATCATATACCATCATAAGATCTCCTATTGAGCTGGCATCCACATAAGATGTATTGCATTGCCATCATCCTAATCGAATGACACTTTCTTTGTCGACACCATTCAGATATACCCCCAACTCCAAAAATTTCATAATGTCATAATACCAAGGAACCTTTCTTCTTCTATAACCAAGACTGAAGCTTCGGCCTTCTCTTTGTATACCATCCCATAACTTTGTTCAATCTCTAACGGCCATGTCCACACTCCTTTAGGTATTTCAACCATGGAAGCTAAGGTAGCCAAGGCGTCTACAAACTAATTTTGAGCTCTAGGGATGATCGTGTACTCAATTCTGTCAAAGTTTTGGTCAAATCCTCTAGATACTACTGATAATGTTTTAAGTGCTCTTCCTTTGCTTTCCACAACCTATGTGCTTGAGCTATAACCAAAGTCGAATCTCCAAAGACCTTAGCCTCTTTTATACCAAATTCTTGAAAAGCTTCCGTTCCTACGATACAAGCCTCATATTCTGTAGTGTTATTGGTTGCCTCGAAGTTCAACTTAACTGCTAAGGGTATGTGTGATCCTTCAGGAGTGATCAAGAATATTCCTATCCCATTTCCATGTTGGTTGATGGCTCCATCAAAATACATCTTCCATGCCCTTAGCTCAGTATCCAAAATATCCTCATCTGGGAAATCTTCTTTGCCATTCTCTCCTACCATAAGGTTCAACACAAAAATCTGATACGAAACTTCCTTCGGTAGTTCTCCTTGCCACATACATCAGATTGAATTTGGCTAATAGGATTAACTACCTTGATAGTCTTCCACTCAAAGTGAGCTTCTCAAACAATTACTTTAATGGATCCATTCTAGCCACTACATATATTTGGAAAGGTAGGATAATGTGTCTCGACTTTTGTACGGCCCATACTAGAGCAAAGCATGATTTTTATGGGTGTGTATCTAGTCTCATAATCATGGAACCTCTTGCTCAAATAGTACATGACCTTCTCATTCTTATCATCATTTTTTTGTGCAGGCATACTTCCAACCGCATCCTCTATGATAGAAAGATAGAGGAGTAATGGTTTTCCATGCATTGGGGTACCAAGATAGGTGGATGGAGGAGATACTCCTTAATGAGCAAGAAATATTTTTGACATTCATCATTCCATTCATGAAGTTCATTCTTCCTTATGAGCTTAAAGATGGGTTCACAAATGGAAGTGAGTTTGGCAATGAATCGGCTGATGTATTGTATCGGCCTAAAAATCCCCTTATCTGTTTCTCACTCTTCAGTGGAGACATTTCTAATATGGCTTTGATCTATGATGGGTCTGTAGACACTCGATTTTGCACCCATAATTTAATCAAGGAAGATGGCTAGAGTGACCATTCATATTCCTGAAAAAATCATAGTTGCATTACATGCATTAATTCATTCATTACATATCATAAAAATGATCTTGAAACTCTAACGGTTGCAACGGTATGCCCAATTCCCAAATTGGACCGTTGGATTGAAAGATATCGCATGATCAAATTTGCATGTTCTTCATTCATTTTGTTTGGGTGGAACCAACCACGCATGATTAATTTAAATTAATTCTGATTGGTTAGACAATTAAAATTCATTAAATAATTTTGTGATTGGTTGTTAGTTAGTGTCAAAAATAGACTTGCTTGCATGGGAATAAAGTGGATAATCAAATAACAATGAAATTGTAGATAATCAAGACTTTTTGGAGTATTTATCTGCAAGATAATCATTATTGTAAAGACCTAAATATCCAAAAAAGGGGTTTAATTTTTAGAATACGGATTAAAAAGGCATCTAAGTGCAAGTCCTAGCTTTAAAAAACTCAAAAAAGGAGTCCAAAATGGACTAAAACTCAAACGCGAGTCCAACACCTAAGAGAGCAATATGGCACTCTTGGAATGCCGATTGGCACAAATTCGAGGCCCAGCATAAGGACTTCTGGATTGAGATAAACCTTACCTTTTCGATTTTTTAGAGATAAGGATGCATCCCAATTTGTATTTAGATCATTCAGCTAATTTTTCGAAGCATTCCAACCTTTATAAATAGAGGATGCCTTTCAAAATTTAGGACTTTTTCACACTTTTTGACCCCCCCCCCCCTCTTTCTGACTCTTATTTTCTTTTCAATTCCCCCTTACGTTAAAGACGTTCTGGAGGCTCTTGCCTTAGTTAGACACGAAAAGACTAAGTCCTTGGAAACCTTCAAATAATTGGTATTGACTTCATCTTTTATCTATCAATAAGGAACCTTAATGACAAGTCAGTACTGCCCATAGTGACCAACACACATCTAGTTGCGTTGCCCTCAATAAGAATCATGGAATAAAAGTGATGTGCTTTTAGTGGTGAAATTTTGCTTAACTGGACAAAAACTGGTTGGCTTCTTAGATAGGAGAAAAGATGAGGAGGGGTGGGGTGGACGGCAACTCCTCTTAGAAAATCTTTAGGTGTAAAAAGCAAAATCCTTAGGGTGGCTAGGGTTTACATGATACAATTAGGGTATAAACATTGATAACTTAAATATTGGAAATTACTAAATTACCCCTAAAAATAAATCTCCTTTTTTTTTGGAACCAAGTATTACAGATTATTTCTGATTCTTGATGTAATTGCCACGTTTTGTTTTTAAATTTTTCTTTAAATCTGTTCTTAGATGATTTTTTTTTTTGTGATTTCTCTCTTGAATCTCAAAATCTACTAATTGTCAAAGATCTCTTTAAAATAAAAATTGATCTAAATTTTTCAAATCTAATTTTTAACACCCAAAACTGATCAGTATTTTCATTAAATAAAGATCTGATTTTTAACACACAAAAATGGTCCGTATTTTCATTAAATACAGATCTGATTTTTTTAACACATAAAATTGATCTGTATTTTCATTAAATATAGATCTGATTTTTTTAACATGTAAAAACTGATCTATATTTTCATTAAATACAGAACTGATTTTTTTAACAAATAAAACTAATCTGTATTTTCATTAAATACAGATCTATTTTTTTAACACACAAAACTAATTTGTATTCTCATTAAATACAGATTTGATTTTTTTTTAACACACAAAACTGATCTGTATTTTCATTAAATACAGATTTCAATTTTTTTAGAAAAACGTTTTCTTTGACACAAAGTTGCAGATTTTGAAATTTAAAAGAAGAAATTAAAAATTAGGTTGAAGTCTTTTCTTTTTCTTAATATGTGATGCAAGTAAAATAAATTTATCTTATGAGTGGGAATCCTCTTTCAAAAAGTCTTTTCTTTTTTTTTTATGCTATGTCCAATAATAGATATGATTTTATATATATATATATATATACAAACCAAAAATCATTTTTTTTACTGTTCAAGACACATCTGATTTTTTTCTTGATAAAATCTTACTTTTTATTTCATAAACAAAAACATATCTGACATTTTTTTTAACAAATCCAATTTTTTATCTATATAAAAATAGATTTGGTTTTCTTTACAAATCTAATTTTTTTTATCTACATAAAAACAGATCTGATTTTTCTTTACGAATCTTTTTTTTTTTTTTTATTCACAAAACAGATTTGAATTTTTCTAAAAAAAGAGGATGCTTTCATAAGATAAATTTACTTGAGTTAGTTAACTCTGGTCAAGTGTTTGTCATGTATGTTCGACATATCATTCATATCATGCAAAAAATGGTATATTGGTCATTAGAGTCTAGAAGACCTAACTCTGTCTGGGCGGAATGGCTTCCTAACACCTTCCCATTCCCTAACCTAGCCTCCGGACGTAGGTTTTTGGATAGGTAGATTAGTATCTTATTTTTTTAATTTTTGGTAGATTGTAACTAGGACCAAAAGTGTTGTATTCTTTTACATAGTTTGTAACTAGGACCCAAAGCATTGTAAGGTTTAATTTACCAAAATTGTACTGTTCTTTATTCAATCAATAACATTAAAAGCATTTCTAAATATGTATTTTTTATTTAGTTTTTATCTTCTTCTTTTTTTGCATAAAAAACACCTAAGTGGTGACTCCACACNAAACCTTACCTTTTCGATTTTTTAGAGATAAGGATGCATCCCAATTTGTATTTAGATCATTCAGCTAATTTTTCGAAGCATTCCAACCTTTATAAATAGAGGATGCCTTTCAAAATTTAGGACTTTTTCACACTTTTTGACCCCCCCCCCCCCTCTTTCTGACTCTTATTTTCTTTTCAATTCCCCCTTACGTTAAAGACGTTCTGGAGGCTCTTGCCTTAGGAATTTCTTTTTTGTAAGCTAAGTATTTTAGACTTCAAAGAGTTGAATAAATTTCTTTGAATCCTAAAATATTCTTTCACTAAGAAGAGCACGCTCATGCAAGAGGTAGTCTATTTCTTTTCTTTTTCTAGTCTTCTCTATTAAATTTGTTGATGATGCATTTTTGATTATGTAATGATCCAAGGAAAAGTGCTAGCCACATCAATGCTATACCTCAAAAAGACTAGTCACAATTGAGGCTCCTTGTAGTTGTTAATAAAGATCAGTTCAACCCAGTAAATAATTGATGTGGGACTCATCACACAATTAATCAATCAAATTGGGATATCACAATCTACCCCACTTAAATCCCTAACGTCCTTGTTAGGGGCCACTTTTCTGAGCCCACATGGGGTTACTAGGTCGGCTCTGATACCATTAAAATTGTCACGTCCGAATCCAATTATAAAGATAGGCACGTGACAACTGCTGCACGCTTATAAAGTAAGCACCCTACAAGTATGCAAGGCCTTTTTAGCAACTAAAATTTATCCTCAAAAATTAATTCAAATAAATCCAAAATACCCCAACAATTTATTTATGAATAGATCTCCAATAATTTAATAGGAACAAAATCCAAACCTTATGTACATGATGCTAATTGGCCAATCAATATAAAACTATTAGAAGACTATCCAATCCCAAAATCAATAAGCTTCTTTTCCCGCTCACAACACAACATCAAAACTCCCAAAACTTATTATTCTTCATAATCTGAAATTAGAGGGGAAAAATGGGGGTGAGTTGACAACTCAATAAATAACCAAACTCCTAATAAGTTCTAACAAACAATAGATCTGTAAAGTAATAAGATGTAATATGAGCCTTCAAAAGTTATAATATACTATGGTTTTCAAAAATAACTAAAGAAGTTTCAAAGTCTTAAAATAAAAAGTTGCAAATAGATCACATACTTTAATCTTACAGATATATCATAGATGGTTTAGAAAGTAGTCAGTTTTTCATATATCAAAAACTATAACTTACAATAGGTTCTAAAAATACATAAGAAATTTTAATGACTCAAAATAGTTTAAATACTCAAACATTTTCAAAATCACATATGTAGTTTTAAGGACTCAAAATAGTTCAAATGTTCAAACGTAATTCATATTTTTAACAATCTTATGACTATGGCCATGCTATATCTGATGGAAATAAGCATGTGCGTAGTGGAAAATTAATGGATCTACTCCATTCTCAATTATAACGTACTTTGTAAATTTAGAATTAGTAAAAGAGAGCATACCCTGCGGTGAATTCAAAACCAAAGATGAAGACTTGGAAATACTTTAATCTTCATCCAATTTCACTAGCCCAAAAGTGTGGCTCTCAATCAGTTCACACGTAGTCCAAGGAGAATAAGAGAGTGACTTATACTCCATACACACCACTTTTCATATGTTTTCACTCACTTAAATTCTGTAGTTTTTCCTTTTGTATTTAACCATTATCTAATTGGCTAGCCTATTAGGCCTTCCAATTAAGCTTAAATTGTGGCTTGGAGTGGGACCAAAATGACCAATAGACACTAGCTCTAAGGTTGGGCTTTTCTGTTAACTCTTGACAAGCCAAAGTTCATTAATATATTTAATACCACAATATAAATATATTGCACTCTAGGCATTATTATAATTATATCCCAAGACTTTATTTACATCAAACCCCTTCATTAAAATATTCTAGTAATACAAAGTCATAATGTGATCCACTTTGAGATTATACATCTTAATCCTTGAGTACACTTTATCCTTTAAGTTATTATCATATATTTATGAAATCCAATTTCATAAATATATACTTTAGTAATTTTTTACCAAAGTGTTAGCCTAACATTCTGAATAACACAACTCATTAAACTTATCTCAAAGAATATTTTTATCTCCTTAAGAGATATGAATCCATCTTGAGAATATATGTTCCATCAACATAAATGTGGCTCCTAACATACTTAGGTTTTGACTGTACTTTAGATCTCACTCCTGATATATCAAAGCAACCTAACTTCATGATAGGTCATTATTCTCTCAGGATTAAGAGTTATGATATATAAGTCTGAGATTTATTATTTATTTGACATTGTTAGGAGAATAATAAATCTCACAGCGCGGTCCAGTCGAATCTTTTTTTTTTTTTTTATTCACAAAACAGATTTGAATTTTTCTAAAAAAAGAGGATGCTTTCATAAGATAAATTTACTTGAGTTAGTTAACTCTGGTCAAGTGTTTGTCATGTATGTTCGACATATCATTCATATCATGCAAAAAATGGTATATTGGTCATTAGAGTCTAGAAGACCTAACTCTGTCTGGGCGGAATGGCTTCCTAACACCTTCCCATTCCCTAACCTAGCCTCCGGACGTAGGTTTTTGGATAGGTAGATTAGTATCTTATTTTTTTAATTTTTGGTAGATTGTAACTAGGACCAAAAGTGTTGTATTCTTTTACATAGTTTGTAACTAGGACCCAAAGCATTGTAAGGTTTAATTTACCAAAATTGTACTGTTCTTTATTCAATCAATAACATTAAAAGCATTTCTAAATATGTATTTTTTATTTAGTTTTTATCTTCTTCTTTTTTTGCATAAAAAACACCTAAGTGGTGACTCCACACCATTTACCCAAAAAGAAATGTGCCCTTAAAAGAACCCAAATCTCTTTTTTTGAGAGCACCCTCTCAAGAAGCTTGCAGTCTGTCACAATGGTGACTTCGCTAGGGATGTCGAGGGCTAAGTTTCATGTTAGGCTTAAGTGACCAACAATATACCCTTGTCTTTTGCATGATTTTACATGATATTATTGTTTGTTTATTCATTTATATCTTGAGATGTTTGTATGATATTTTTGTTTGTGTTACCATGTTTGTTTTTTAAGAGCTTTCCCTAACTATCATAATGTATGCCATCAAAACAACAAATATGTATGCACCCCTTTCAACAATATGGTGGTAGTAACCATGGATCACCGGTCTTCATTAAATTCAGGTACCCAGTGGTGAACTCACCAACTCATAGCCCAAAGTCACTGGATCATTTCTTGTTGACTATAAAGGATAGACCATGCCATTTGGACTAACGCAATGTTCATTACATTACAAGTTGGGAGCTGTAACATCCTAGCTATTGGAAACAATAAAACAACAAACCCACCCTACAATGTAATGACTTAGAACCTACCCCTAGGCCAATCCATCATTAAATTGCATTGCATGTTGCGTGTGTTTGTTTGGTTGGTTGATTGATGTAGATGGGGACCTAGCTTTGATTAACCTAACCAAGCCTGTTTTTAGGGAAGAATTTGGTCAAGATCAGAGGGAAGACTCCAAAGAGAACACAAGATTGACATTCAAGCTAGTAGCTCCAATTCCAAGCCCGTCACTCCTATCATGGTACTGAAGCCCATGAGCATAGAAGACACTCCGCTGCTGCAACATCACAATCCTATATTTGACCTACAAGACAATTCAAGCCACAAGAAGTATGAAGATCCTAACAATATGGTGGAAGAGGGAGAACATCTGAACACTAAAGAACCCATGAACACTCAAGAGCTACTCAACACCATGGTAGCTAGTCAAATCCAGTTGAGAGAGGACATGAACCTTATGGTGCAACGGTTTTAGAACCTGAAGAGTAACCAAGAGGAGAACAAGGCTAACCATAATCCTCCAACCATGGAGAGTGAAAAGAAGATCAACTAGAGGATAAAAAAGATGGAAGAGATGATTAAGAGAGCTCGCAAGATGGAAGACCTCATGGACTACCAATCACTCTCACTTTTCCCCGATGTAAGATTGCCTCCCAAGTTCAAGATGCCAACCTTAGACAAGTTTGGAGGGACTAGCTGCCCAAAGTCCCATTTAAAGATGCATATGAGGGCCATGCAGCCCCAAGGTGTGACTGAAGAACTAGTTGCTCAAATGTTCCAAAACACTTTGACTAGAGCCGCTCTTAGATGGTTCCTCAACCTAGATGATGCTATTGTTAGAAAAACATAGTTTGTATCGCATACAAAACATACGCAGTGGAAAATTAATGGATCTACTCCATTCACAATTGATAACGTACTATGTAAATTTTAGAATTTAAGAACAAGAGAGCGTACCTTGGTGCGGTGAAATTCAAAACCAAAGATTAGAAGTACTTGGGAACACTTTTAATCTTCAATCCAATTCCATTTTTGCCCAAAAAGTGTGGTCTCTCAATCAGTTCACACGTATGTGTCCAAGGGAGAATAAGAGAGTGGTTTACAATCACATATACACCATTTCCATTCATCTGAAAATTCTATATGTTTCTCCCCTTATATATAACTGATTATTTAATTGGGCCAGCCTTTTGGGCCATTCCAATTGGGCTTTAATATGTGGCTTGGAGTGGTACCAAAAATGACAATTAAGACACTAGCTCCAATAGGTTTTGGGCTTTTCTGTCAACTCTTGACAAGCCTAAAATTGTCATTAATTATATTTAATACTACAATATAAATATAATTGCACTCTAGACATTATTAATATATTATATCCCAAGACTTTATTATACATACAACCCCTTCATTAAAATATTCATAGTAATACAAAGTCATGAATGTTGATTGCCACTTTGAAGATTACTACATCTTAATCCTTGAGTACCCAATTTGATCCTTTAAGTTATTTATCATATATTTATGAAATCCAATTTCATAAATATATACTTTAGTAATTTCTTACTAAAGTAGTTAAGCCTAACATTCTGAATAACCACACCTATTAAACTTATCTCAAATGAATATTTTATATCTCCATTAAGAGATTATGAATTCCATCTTGAGAATATATGTTCCATCAACATTAAATGTGGCTACCTAACATACTAAGGTTTTGATCGTGACTTTAGATCTCACTCCTGATATATCAAAGCAACCTACACTTCATGATTAGGTTCATTATTCTCTCAGGATTAAGAGTTGATGTAAATAGAAGTCATGAGATTTATTATTCATTTGACAATTGTTAGTAGAATAATAAATCTCACAGCAGTCCAATTTAATATGTCTTAACAGTTAAAACATATCAACATATCAACTAGAAGCCTCCACTTCCACGATCAAGACAAATTATCTTAGTTGATATGTTATAGTCTTCATAGATAAAATGCCTAATTTCATCACTGATTACAAAATAAATTCCGAGTTTACAAAGAACTTGTGATTTATATCTTTTGTGGTTAAATCACATAAATCACATACTATATGATAATGTGCAAATATTCATGTTACCATTATTTTAGATAATAATAAAATAACTTTATCAATCACAACATAATGTCATACATAGCATCATACAATATTATTGAAAGGGCACATATCCTAATAGCTAGAGCAAGGAGTTGGGAGGACATCTGCTATGAGTTTCACAATCAGTACAAATACAACATAGAAGTGGATGTAACAAGGAGAGATTTGGAGACCATGAAGCAAGAACCGAAAGAATCCTTCTTTACCTTCATTACCAAGTGGAGGTCCAAGGCTGCACAGATGATGAATAGGCCAACTGAAGAGGAACAGTTAACTATGGTTGTAAAGAACTTATTACTTGTATACCATAAATATTTGTTTGCCCAGTATTTTCCTAATTTTAAAGCTTTGATTGCTGCTGAAATCCAAATTAAAGATGTAATAAATAATGGCACTATAAAGAATGAGGACCTACTAAGGTTTAAAAAGAATTTAGGATCTAGTTCTAAAATTGCAGAAGTTTCTAATATATACAAAAATGATCCTTATCAACTTATTGCTCCCATTGCCCCTATGTAAATATCACAAAGGCTACCTCTAAGGCCTAGGAGGGAATTTCATGAGTTGTTTATGACTGTGAGTCAAGGATTTGAGAAACTAAAAGCCAAAGGGTTACTAAAGCCCCTAGATCCAAGACCAATTTGAAACCCTTTACCTGCAAGGTTTGATGTTACCAAAAGGTGTGCCTACCACCAAAGCCTTAGCAATGATACTGACAAGTGTTTTGGCCTTCATCATGCAATTCAAGACTTAATAGACAATAAGGTGATTGCACCGCCTACATGGCCTAGCGTCACTAATAATCCCTTGCCCAATCACAATTTTGGGAGAGGACTAAGGATTAATTGCTTAATGACTGAGGAGGAAAGTAAAGAAGACCCGTTTGAGTTGATTATGACCTACCTGAATCTTTTATGATGACATGGGAAGAGCTTATGGGAATGACGTCCATTGCAGGGTATGACATATGGAGTGAAGATGTAACTAAAACCACAAATTACCCGATATCCACAAATACGGGGAGATACTTCAAACCCCAAACAAATTACCCAACATCCACAAATGGGGGGAGACACTTTAAACCCTAATCAAATTACCAAGCAACAACATACGAAGGAAGACACTTCGAATCCCAATCAAGCAACCCAATACCTACAAATAAGGAGAGACACTTCAAACCCCAATCAAGCAATCCAATACCTATAAACAGGGAGAGACACTTCGAACCCTAATCAAATGGCCCAACATCCACATATGGGGGGAGACACTTCAAATTCCAAGATACCAATCTAAATGACCCAACAAAAATTGCTCACATCACAAGGGGGAGAGATACTTCAAACCCCCACATTTGGAGACAAACAACCCAGTAGAAGCCTTGAACAAGGCCACCCAACAAACACCCACTGAAGAGAATGAGGTCCTCAAGCAATTATAGAAGACACAAGACAATATACCTTTATGGGGTTTACTTATGGCCTCATACAAGCACCACCAAAATCTGGTAAACCTTCTCAACCAAATCCAAGTCCTTACAACCACAACCTCCCAAGATCTGAATGTTATGATTAGGTCCATAAGTAGGGAACTCACTATTTCCTACTCTGACAAAGATTTGACAAAGAAGGGGAAGCACCATAAGGACCCACAACATATTACCGTAGATGCCAAAGGCAAGAGGATTCCCATGGTTCTAATTGACGACGGAAGTACCTTAAATGTGTGTCCTTTAAAGACTGCAAGTTGCTTAGGTCTAAGTATTGAAGATTTTGTTCCTACTGATCAACATGTAAGGGCCTATGACAATAGTAGAAGAGAGGTGTTAGGAACTGTAACTCTGGAACTCACTATAGGACCAATGATCAAGAAGGTGGAGTTTCAAGTCTTGAACATAGCTTTGTGCTTTAATATGCTCCTTGGGCAACCATGGATCCATAACATAAAGGTCGTACCTTCATACCTATACCAAAAGGTCCGATTTCCATATGAAGGAGCCATAGTTACTATACATGGCGATACTTTAACCTTGCCAAAGCCTATTTTCGATATTGATTTTGAGAAGGAGCCATTGACCTTGGACGGCTTTGAGATGGAGAAGCCTAGTTTTGAAAGAAGAAAAGAAGAAGTGGAGAAGATCCCCATGGACTTTGCTCCCTACAGCAATAACAACGTGGTGAGAATGATGAGAAGAATGAATTACCTTCCAAAAATGAATTTAGGGAAGACTGTAAAAAAGCCAATTGTTCAAGACCCAATAATTCCTACTGCCACACCACCTTTTAGGCTAGAGTATAAGCCCACTGATGGTGACTTGTTAGAGATGAAGGTGAGAAGAATGGCCCGGAACCCCTAAGGCCCTATACTCCAACATTGAATGGAAAATTTGTCAAAGCTAGAGATAGTTAACGCTATTAGAGATTCCCTGCAAAATTCGAGCTTTGCATTCCATGCAGAGGGTGTTTTTATATCATGGTACTACAAAATAAGCCTGTTAAGGGGATGAAATGTGGCTACACAAGATTCTAGACAATTGTATGCACTAGACTAAATATTATAGTATCCTTTATGCTGAGTTCTTACTATTATTATTTAAAGGCTAAATGTATAACAGCATATTATTAGTGTTTGGTAAGAGTTATCATGATAGCATTAATAATGAGAATAGTTCTCAATCAATCATAGTATTTAATGTTCACTCTATGCTGAGGAATATTGAATATGGGATTGGGTTGTTGTTGCCTATATTATATTATGGTTTTATTAAGGCTCCATACTATATGTTTATGTGCTAAATTGATAATGTCCAGTTTACTTATTATATTCATGTTTATTATTTCAGATTTGAACATGGCATCATCTAGCCCACTTGTTACTATTCTTAATCAAAATAAACTGATTGGATCCAACTATATTGACTGGAAAAGAAATTTGGATATTGTTCTTACAGCTGAAGAGCACAAATATGTGCTTACTCGACCATGTCCTAACTTTCCTTCATTAGATGCTCCTCTTGAGGAAAAATAGCAATAAGATCATTGGTAGAAATCTAATGAAATGGCCAAGTGCTACATCCTAGCATCTAACTCAAATGTTCTACAGCATCAAATGCAGGATGTAGAACTAGCTTTGAACATTATGTTAAGTCTAAAGGAGATGTTTGGTGAACAAGGTCATTCTGCAAGGCAAGAAACCATGAGGAAAATATCTAATACCAAAATGTCTAAAGGTAGTTCAGTGAGGGGGCATTGTCTTACAATGATCTCTAATCTGAATACATTGGAGGTTTTAGGTGCCGATATTGATGGAGAATCTCAAGTGGATATGATACTCTAGTCACTACCAGAATCATTCGAGGAATTCAAACTCAATTATAATATGAACAAAAGGATTAATTCTTTGTTTGAATTAATGAATGAATTGGTAGCGGCAGTAGGTATTCTTGGTACTTCTAGTGTTGATGCTAATATGGCCAAAGCTTCTACTTCTCAACCTAAGTCGAAAGGTAAGCATAAGAAGAAGAAGAAGAAGAAGAAGAAGAAGAAGAAGAAGAAGGACTTCACCAAGCAAGATGGTAAACAAATTGCCTTAGGGGTTGTAGACAAAGGAAAGAAGATCAAAGGAAAGTGTTTCCATTGTGGTGAGAAAGGACACTGAAGAGGAATTTTCCAAAATTCAGGGCTACCAATAATAAGGGTATGAAAAGTTCATTCCTCCTTGAAATATGTTTAGTACAAAATCCCACGGATTCCTGGTGTGTGGATTCAGTCTGTATTAATCATAACTGCAATTCTTTGCAAGGGTTCCAAGAGACCAGAAACCTTAATGAAGGGGAATTGTTTCGTACTTTGGCTGATGGGAGCAGGATTCTGGTTGTAGCTGTTGGAGTGTTTAATTTATGCTTTGAGTCTAGGGTTTTAATATTGGAAGACTGTCTATATGTACCTAATGTTCGAAGGAATTTAATTTTTGCAACTTATTTAGGTAAACATGGATATTGTGTTATCCTTAAAGACAAAGTTGTAATAAAGAAAGGTAAAGTGTTTATCTGTTCTGGCAATATTGTTGATGGTCTTTATTAACTCCTGATAAGCATGAATTATATAATTCTGAATTAGATAATAACTCTCATGTAAAATCATTAAAGAAAAAGTTTCCTTCTACTAGTAATGCATATCTTTGGCATTTACATTTAGGTCATATTAATCCAAATAGGATTCAAAGACTGATCAAAGATGGACTTTTAGAGCCATTAGATTTTGATGATTTTCTAGTTTGTGAATCTTTTTTGGAAGGCAAAATGACCAAACGACCTTTTAATGCAAAAGGTAGAAAAGCCCAAGATTTGCTAGAACTAGTACATTCAGATGTATGTAGTCCTATGTCAATCCAAGCAAAAGGTGGCTATGAGTATTTCATTACTTTTACTGATGATTACTCTAGATTTGGTTATGTGTACTTAATGAAACAGAAGTTCGAAGCCTTTGAGAAATTCAAAGAGTTTAGGGTTGAAGTTGAGAATCAATTGGATAAACACATAAAGACCATTCGATCTGATCGTGGTGGCGAATACATTCTTGGTGATTTTAAGGATTACTTAATTGAAAATGGGATTGTAACCCAATTGACTACACCTGGAACTTCACAACAAAATAGTGTAGCAGAAAGAATGAATATTTAGATATAGTTAGGTCCATGTTGAGTTATTCGACTCTACCAATTTCCTTTTGGGGATATGTCTTAAATATTGCAATGTATCTTATGAATTTAGTACCTTCAAAGTCTATTCCTAAAACAACTGTAGAGTTGTGGAATGGGCGTAAGCCTAGTATGAGACATCTCCATATTTGGGGTTGTCCAGCAAATGTGTTAAAAGGAAAGTCTGACAAGTTATAGTCTAAAACAAAAGTGGTTTTCTTTGTAGGGTATCCGAAAGGAACTATTGGAGGTTTATTCTACAGTCATAAAAAGAATAAAGTGTTTGTTAGCACAAATGCCAAATTCTTGGAAAATGACTATATGAATTATTATACTCCTAGAAGTGAGTTGTGTTGGCTGAAATGAATGAACCTGTAAATGAACAACCCATGAATGAAACTAGGGATGATGTGGTTGTATTGGATACACCACAAGATACTACTCATGAGATGTCTAGTACACAGGTGCCTCGTCGTAGTGGGAGGATTGTTAGGCCACTTAGATTTATAGGTCTTGAAGAAACTTATGAAGATATCTCAGAAGAGGCTGAAACTGATCCTTACACTTATGAAGAAGCAATGAATGATACAGATGCACATCATTAGGTCAAAGTTATAAAATCTGAATTAGATTATATGTATTCCAATCAAGTTTGGGATCTTGTAAAGGCGCCTAATAACATTAAACTTATTGGTTGCAAATGGGTTTACAAGAGAAAGAGAGGGATAGATGGAAAGATTGAAACCTTTAAAGCAAGGGTAGTGGTGAAAGGGTATACACAAAAAGAAGGTATTGATTATGAAGAAACCTTTTCACCAGTAGTAGTGTTTAAATCTATCAGAATTCTCTTATCCATTACTGCTCATTATGATTTTGGGATTTGGCAAATGGATGTCAAAACTGCATTTCTTAATGGCAATCTTGAAGAGGAAATCTATATGATGCAACCGGAAGGTTTCATAGCGAAGAACCAAGAACATATAGTATGCAAGTTGAAAAGGTCCATTTATGGACTTAAGCAAGCATCTAGATCATGGAACATCATATTTGATCAAGCAATCAAGTCATTTGGTTTTGAACAAAATCTTGATGAACCATGTGTGTACAAAAGACATTAAAATAAAGTAGTAATGTTCTTGGTGCTTTATGTTGATGATATTCTACTCATTGGGAATGATGTAAGGGTAATGTCATCAGTAAAAGTTTGGTTGTCAAGCCAATTTGATATGAAGGAGTTGGGTGAGGCTAACTTTATTCTAGGGATCAAACTTTGGTGAGATCGCAAGAATAAGATGTTAGGCTTGTCACAAGCTGGGTATATATATAAGGTTCTAGAACGGTTTAGCATGCAAAACTCCAAAAAAGGATTACTTCCTTTCAGACATGGAGTTCCTTTGTCTAATGACCAAAGGCCTAAGACTCAAAAGGAAGAAAATATGATGAGACAGGTCCCTTATGCTTCTGCAGTAGGAAGTCTCATGTATGCCATGCTTTGTACTAGACTAGATATCTGTTATTCAGTTGGCATGGTTAGCCGATATTAATCAAATCCAGGATCAAAACATTGGCAAGCTATAAAGCATATTCTCAAGTATCTATGGAGAACGAGAGATTATATGTTTGTTTACCGGAGTGAGGATTTGATTCCCATTGGGTACACAGATTCAAACTTTCAACCGGATCTAGATTTCAGCAAATCCACTTCATGATATGTGTTCACCTTGGGAGGTGAAGCCATAAGTTGGAGGAGCAATCTTGTATTGCAGACTCCACCATGGAAGCTGAATATGTTATTGCTGGTAAAGTGGCAAAAGAAGTTGTATGGCTTAAGAAATTCCTTTCTGATCTTGATGTAGTGAGAATGGAGCAAGTTCCCATCACATTGTTTTGCAACAATAATGGAACGGTTGCACAATCCAAAGTTCCAAGAAATCACTAGAAAGGAAAGCACATTAAGAGAAAGTACCACATCATTCGAGACATTGTTGCTCATGGAGATGTAATGGTAACAAAGATTGAAAGTGCAAATAATCTAGTAGATCCCTTTACCAAAACCTTGCCTTGAAGGACTTTTGAGTCACATTTGGAGAGAATGGGAGTTAGATTAGTACACAATAGTCTTTAGGGCAAGTGGGAGATTGTTAGGATTAGTGCCCTTAAATCCTATTGTATGATGCTATGTACGTTATTATGTATAACATTATGTATGACTTAATGTTGTGATTAATAAAGTTGTTTTATTTTTATCTAAAATAATGGTAATATGAATATTCGGACATTATCATATAGTCCATAAGATGCATAGTATGTGATTTATGTGAAAAGTCACAAAAGATATAAATCACAAGTTCTTTGTAAACTCAAAATTTTAGTTTGTAGTCGGTAATGAAATTGGGCATTTCATCTGCAAAGACTATAACATAACAACTAAGATGATTTGTCTTGATTATGAAAGTGAAGACTTCTAGTTGATGTGTTGATAAGTTTTAAGAGTTAAAACATATTGAACTGGACCGTTGTGAGATATATTATTCTCCTACTGACTGTTAAATGAATAATAAATCTCACGACTTCTATTTACATGAACTCTTAATCCTAAGAGAATAATGGACCTGAACATGAAGTGTAGGTTGCTTTGATATATCAGGAGTGAGATCTAAAAAGTTACGGTCAAAACCTTATTATGTTAGGTAGCCACATTTAGTGTTGATGGAACATATATTCTCAAGATGGAATTCACAGTCTCTTAACGGAGATATAAAATATTCCCTTGAGATAAGTTTAATGGGTTTGTTATTTAGAATGTTAGACCTAACTACTTTAGTAAATAGTTACTAAAGTATATATTTATGCAATTGGATTTCATAAATATATGATGAATAACTTAAAAAATTAAACCGGGTACTCAAGGTTAAGATGTAGTAATCTACAAAGTGGCAGTTTACATTTATGACTTTGTATTACTATGAATATTTTATGAAGGGTTTGCATGTACAATAAAGTCTTGGGATATAATTTATTAATAAGGCCTAGAGTGCAATTATATTTATACAGTGGTATTAAATATAATTAATGGTAACTTTGCACTTGTAAAGAGTTGATAGAAAAGCCTAAGACCCATTAGAGCTAGTGTTTATTTGTTCCCTTTTGGTCCCACTCCAAGCCATATACTAAAGACCAATTGGAAATGCCCAAAAGGCTAGCTCAATTAGACAATCAATTATATGGAGAAAAACATACAAAATCTAGTAACTAATAAGATACATGAATTGGTATGTAAGTGAGTGTTGGACACTCTTTTCATTCTCTCAAGAACATACACATATAATTAATTGAGAGACCACACTTCTCGGGCACAAGTGGAATTAGAGTGAAGATTGAAAATGTTCTTAAGAACTTCTGATCTTTGGTCTTGAAATTCACCATATCAAGGTACACTCTCTTATTCTTGAATTCTGAAATTTACATAGCACATGTTATCAATTGCAAATGAAGTAGATTTGTTAGTTTTCTGCTGCGTTCATTGATATTTCCATCAATAGACTAAGATTATTATCCTAATGGGCATCCCTCATATTGGAGCTGCATTACTGATGCTAGTTCAAAGTCAGGCCCTTGATATGAGAAGCATGGTAGAGAAATTCTTGAGTTAGGGTCATTCCACAATTTAGAACTTGGCTCACTGACCCCAAACACTAAAGAAGAAGATGACATAGATGCTAGATTGGCCACCCTAGACAGAAAGTTGATGATCCACAATTTCAAAAACTTAACATTTGAGAGTCTTGAAGGTAAAGATGAGAAGATGAAAGGGAATGAGTTAGAATATCGCCCCTAATACATCCACTCCAACAATAAAGGAAAGCAAGATCTATTTGGTGAGTGGATGGACAACATAGAGCGTTTGGATGCTTATGTGTCTGACAAGCCCACAGATATGGAGATTGATGGTGAAGGCATGGATTATATGGAGGAAGACCCCCTGGTATTGATGCTGAGGGAAGAAGGAACTCACTGGGAGCCGCCTGCCATCGTTGAAGCCACAACTGAGTTGAAGAATTGGGCATGGGAGGGAGCCACCCACCCTATGGAGGACTCTATGAGGAAGATCAAGACCGTCGAGCCAATCACTCCTGTCAAGAAGATCAAGACAATCGAGCCAGTCACTCCTACCAAAAACATAGTTTCTATTTCTATTGACTCTGTTTCTACTAGTATTACTATTCCTGTTAAGTCTATTTATGATAGTATTCCTATAGAGTCTGTTTCTATTAAGTCCGTTAAAAACTATTTTCCTTATAATATGATTTTTTTTATTTTGCTTATTTATTGGCTTTGAATGTTTTTATTTCTAAAATTGGTAAAAAAATTCTTAATAATGAGGAATTAATAGAGGAAACCCAACCTACTAACCTAGGAAATAATGATGAACCTAAAATGACAGAATTCAAAGAGGTATTTGCATGGTCATATGAAGACATGCCTGGGATTAATACAGATATAATATAGAATTGCATTCCAACAGATCCAACCATAAAGCCAGTCAAGCAGAAGTTGAGAAGAAATAAGCCAGAATGGACTCTCAAGATCAAGGAAGAAGTTGAGAAACAGTACAATGCAAGATTCCTGAGGGTGGTCAACTACCTAGAATGGTGAGCTAATGTGGTTTCGGTGCCAAAAAAGGATGGAAAAGTTAGAATTTGTGTAGACTTCTGAGACCTGAATAAGGCTAGCCCAAAAGATGATTTTCTCTTGCCTCACATTGATATCTTAGTTGATAATACAGCAAGACATGCCTTGTTGTCATTTATGGATGGGTTTTCAGGGTACAATCAGATAAAGATGGCTCCGAAAGATATGGAGAAAACCTCCTTCATTAGATAGGGGACGTATTGCTACAAGGTCAAGCCATTTGGCCTTAAAAAATGTTGGTGCTACTTACCAACGTGCAGCCACAACTTTGTTACATGACTTGATCCACAAAGAAGTAGAAGTTTATGTTGATGACATGATAGTGAAGTCCAAAGATTGTTGTTGACGCCAGGCCGCAATGACTAGAAAATCGCAGGGCCTTTGTTCAACCACCTACCGTGGAGACGCTCTCGTACGCACAAGGCCCGTTAGAGGCCCCTCTCAATAATCATGTGGTTCGCACGGTGCTTCGGGTGCTTTCTCTCTTGGTGGAGGAAGGTATTTGTCTACCTTTAGAGGTGTGGCAGGAATCTTAGCCAAATTTTAGGTGATTACCAAAGGTAATTGAAGTCGCCATCAATCATTGAGTTTTTCTAAGGTGTGATTGGTCACCTGTTTCTAGATGATTTTATTACCAATCCTAGGCTAAGAAAAAATGCATTTTTCCTAATCTAATATGGATGGCAAAAAATCTTGATTCTTGAGTCCAAAAGTTTGGTTACGTGTGGGGAAGGTGTTAGGCACCCCACAACGCATGTCCAAGGATTGTCATTTGTTTTGATAAAACCTTAATTTTTTGAGATTGGCAGTAAAAAACATGATTTTGGCATTGGTTTTCGGGGCTTTGCATGCATGGGGGACTTTGAGGTTTGGCCTTTGAATGGGTGTAGTCCAATCTATGCTTTCCTAAGGCATTCAGGCAAAGTACCAGATTTCCACGGCGAAAATTAGGCATCGCTTTGCCTTTAGTGACATGGATTGTGTCAATCACACCAAAAGGGGTGAGCAGGTATATATATACATAAATCATGTATAATGCAAGCACACAGAGTAGGAAAGTAAATGTCTACATCCCTAGAGCATAGCCCAAAATATAGGTGCAAGAAAGTAAATAGGGGTCACCATACTTTAGAGATGAGGAAGAATGGTACATTGCATGATATACATAATACAACCCATCTAAGAGAGAAAGGAGGGAGGGAGGAAGGGGGTTTAAAAGAGTACATAACCAAAAGGAAGAGGCTAGACCCCTAAATCTACTGAACATAGCCGCTTGGCTTATATCCATATGCTCGCATCCTTGCCCTTTTTGCTTACGCCTGGGAGACTGTGCCCTAGCTCCATGCGTCCTCGCTTCATGTGTGTACATGCAAAGGCAAAAACAAGAAACCAATAGATAAGCAATGGAAGGAAAAGATGTAAAGAGCATATGAAAGAGGCGAGAAGTAGATAAGCATGATAGACATGGCAAGCAAAGAAACAAGAGAGCAAGCAAACAAGCGAGAAGGCAAACAAGCAAGAAAGTAAACAAAAGGTGGTATCCACGATGGATAAATGTAGGTTTGGATTGAATGTCCATAACTTCATTGTGTTAAAGCATGGACAACACACTAGTAAGCAAGACTCATGCATGGACATGCGACAAAGCGTGTAAAGATGCATAACAAGTCAACAGGTGGCGCGAACAAACATGGTAAGCATAGCATTGCATGGAGCGGAAAGGGAAGGGTATGTACGAAACAACTAGGCATCCGGAGATGCTACCCAAATGGTCAAATCCAAACAAGGCCTCATGGGCGTCGGATGTAACCAAACAAGATCAAGCCCACGGAGGGTGTCAAGCATGGCAAAGCCTAGAACAAAGAGAGGCTAGCACAAGCATAAAGCATAGAAGCAAGCAAGCATAGACATGCAAATAGGAATGATCCAAACCCTTTTGATATGGGCCATGGTATATGGACGATGACAGAGACCATAGGGTCTAGATCGAGTTCAAACCATTAGGCCAAAACACAAGAAAATGCGATAAAATGAACAAAAGGGCTACAATAGCACATGGCATGACAAACAAAGTCTAGGCCTAAGCATATAAACAAGGTGTATAGCACACAAGCACATGAGAGATGGCATAAAGCATGTAGAACGCATCGATCTAAGTATTTAAATACACCAATCTACGCATATAAGCATGGAGATATGCATGTAGGCATGTGAATATACATCTAAGCATGTGGATGTAAGCATAAAAGCATGGAAGAACACAAATCCAAGCATAGAAGCATGTGAAGGCATAGACATAGGCATAGGAGCAAAGAACATGCATACAAACATGTAGATCTAAGCAAGGCATAACCAAAGACATGATATCAAGCATGTGAGCATGTAGACCCAAACATCAACACGTGGGAAAGAAAAGATCTAAGCATCTAAAGCATGGCATAAAACATAAAACATGTAGAAGAGGCAACTAACACATGAACAAACATGGAAGCATATGGAAATAAGCTAAAAAGCATGCTAAAAGCAAGATAAAGCAAGAATCATGCTAAATAAAAGCAATAAATCATGTTATTAAGGCAAGAGAAAAGCAAGATAAAAGCTAGATGAAGCTTTAAAGAAAAAGGGATATGGATAGTAGCTAAAAAGCTACATCCATACCCCTTAAACCTCAAATCCAAGGTATGGAGCCAAGGAAGATGGAGGGTATGAACACTACCTTGTATTTTTGGTGAGGAGAAGAATCAAGAGGCTTTGATGTGTTTTTTGTGTGGTATTCATGTTTGGAAGAGAGGAGAAAAGCTCAAAATTCGTCCAAGCAGAGAGAAAGCAGCTAGGAAGTCTCTTTTTTTTTTTTTTTGGTCTAAAGGTGCTTAGGGCCTTTTATAGCCCCAGTATGCTTTACGAGGTGGCGCACCTTGTAGGGCCATTAACGACCCTTTAAGGGCTGCCACCTGTGAAGCTCCTCAAATGGGGTTGATCTTGAAACCCCTGGAAAGATCTTGACTTCCAGTTTCTAAAAAGGTATGGAACTCAAAAATCCAATGTTTGGATCAAAAGTTATGGCTCCGGGAAGTTAGCGGTGCATCGATCGGTGAATTAACTGGTTTTCATGATATCTCGACCGTTTTACCTCTGATTTCAACCCATGAGTAGTTGTTGGAATGAGAATTTGATAATTTTCGCAATGGCATTGGGTTCAACCCATTCTGACAGCTGGATCAAAATTAGAATTTTTAGGGCCTACCAAGAGTCAACTTTGAGTCAAACTTGGTCAAAGTTACCAAAAATCTCCGAGAAGCTCAAGTTTGATGTAAAACAATGAAATGTGATATTTTGAGGGAATTTTGACCTTGTTTGACTTTCGGCCAACCTAGGGTCAACTAGGGGCATTTTGGTCATTTTGGCTGAAAGAGGCACTTTGAGTGCTCCAATGTCTGAACAGTTGCGTCACGTCATTCTAGATGTTCTTGCGGTCCCATGGAGAAAAGATGATATTTTTGTATTTTTTGGGGTCCAGCACACAAATCGAGAGCAGACAAAATACGGTATCAACAATCATGAAGGGCACAAACCAGCCTTACGAAAGTTCTTTGAAAGAATTCAATTCTATAAGCTGCGGTTGAATCCCAAGAAATGCACTTTTGGCATCACATCCATAAAGCTATTGGGATTTATGTTCAATCAAAGGGGAATTGAAGTCAATCCAGACAAAATCAAGGCAATCATGGAGATAAAGCCTCCAAGGACTGAAAAGGAGATCTGAGGATTTCTAGAAATGATACAGTACATTAGCAGATTCATAGCTCAGCTCACCATGACATGTGAGCCACTTTTTTTACTGCTCAAGAAAGAAGTTCCCACAGTATGGAATGAACAATGCCAAGAAAATTTTGAAAAGATTAAGAATTATCTAATGAAGCCGCTAATACCGGTTCCACTGGTACCTCAAATGCCATTGTTGTTGCATCTCACAACTACGGACACAGCAATGGAGCCTTTGCTTGCTTAGTACCTAGAGGAGTCTAGGAAAGAGAATGTGATCAATTGCATTAGCAAGAAGATGTTGGCCTATGAAGAAAAGTATTCACCACTTGAGAAGACATGTGTAGCACTTGTATGGGAAACCCACAAACTCAAACATTATATGCTTGCTTTCAAAGTCTTTTTGATTGCAAGAATGGATCCTTTGAAGTATTTGATGGAAAAGCCTGTGCAAGATGGGAAGACAGCTAAGTGGGTTTTGCTTTTGTCAGAATTTGATATTAAATATGTGACTCAAAAATCTGTGAAGGGGAGGGCAATTGTTGATCACTTAGCCCCCTGTTCACCTAAAAAGGCTGAAGAGATCCAAGGAGAATTTCCAAATGAGGATATCATGGGGATTGAGGTAGAATTGTGGAAGATATATTTTGATAGAGCAACTAATCAAAATGGAAATGGCATTAGAGTTCACCTAATTTCTCCGAAAGGGACACACATCCCATTCTCTAGTAGGCTCAACTTTCCTGCCACTAATAATGCCACTGAATATGAAGCTTGCATTATGGTATTATAAGCACCCTTAGGTCTTGAAGTAAAAGAGTTGGAAGTATATGGTGATTCAGCTTTGATAATTCTCAGATTCAAAATAGATGGAAGATCAAGGAAGAGAGGTTGATGCCTTATCAAGAATGTTTCACTCCTTATAACTGATTATCTAATTGGGCTAGCCTCTTAGGCCATTCCAATTGGGTTTTAGTATGTGGCTTAGAGTGGGAACAAAAGGGAACAAATAAGACACTAGCTCCAATGGGCCTTGGGCTTTTTTGTCAAATCTTAATAAGTCCAAAGTTAACATTAATTATATTTAATATCACTCTATAAATATAATTGCACTCTAGACCTTATTAATAAATTATATCCCAAGACTTTATTATACATGCAACCCTTCATAAAATATTTGTAGTAATACAAAGTCATGTAGGTTGACTGCCACTTTGAAGATTACTACATCTTAATCCTTGACTACCCGGTTTAATCCTTTAAGTTATTCATCATATATTTATGAAATCTAATTTCATAAATATATACTTTAGTAACTCCTTACTAAAGTAGTTAAGCCTAACATTCTGAATAACCAAACCCATTAAACTTATCTCAAGGGAATATTTTATATCTTCATTAAGAGATTATGAATTCCATCTTGAGAATATATTTCATCAACACTAAATGTGGCTGCCCAACATATTGAGGTTTTGATCGTGACTTTAGATCTCACTCCTATTATATCAAAGCAACCTACACTTCATGATCAAGTCCATTATTTTCTCAGAATTAAGAGTTTATGTAAATAGAAGTCGTGAGATTTATTATTCATTTGACAGTCATTAGGAGAATAATAAATTTCACAACGGTCTAGTTCAATATGTCTTAACTCTTAAAACATATCAACATATCAACTAGAAGTCTCCACTTCCATGATCAAGACAAATCATCTTAGTTGATATGTTATAATCTTCATTAATGAAAAGCTCAATTTCATCACTGACAACGAACTAAAATTCTAAGTTTATAAAAAACTTGTGATTTATATCTTCTGTGACTAAATCACATAAATTACATACTATGCATCTCATGGATTATATGATAATGTCCAATTATTCATGTTACCATTATTTTAGATAATAATAAAACAACTTTATTAATTACAACATTAAGTCATATATAATGTCATACATAGTATCATACAATAAGATTTAAGGGCACTAATCCTAACATAGTCCTAGGCATCCTATGCCTTCTTCGAGATTCAGAATTGGCAATGACCGTTTAGTCTCACCAAGATACAAATTCAGTAGCGACCGTTTAGTCTTAGGCATCCTATGCCTTCTTCGAGATTCAGATTCAACAACAACCGTTTAGTCTCACTAGGATTTAGATTCGGCAACAACCATTTAGTCCTAGGCATCCTATACCTTCTTTGAGATTTAAATTCGGCAGCAACCGTTTAGTCTCACCAGCATTCAGATTCAGCAGCAATCGTTTAGTCCTAGGCATCCTATGCCTTCTTCAAGATTCAGATTTGGCAATGACCGTTTAGTCTCACCGGGATTCAGATTCGGTGATGATTGTTTAGTCCTATGCATCATATGCATTTAACGGGATTCAGATTCGGCAGCGACCATTTAATCCTATGTTTTCCAAAACTACCATCACTCAAAATCGCATTGTTTTCACATTTTCAATCCTCTTAAATTTTTCCGTCTCTATCATGCATAGGCTCTCATATCTACCTATCTTTTCTTTTAGTTTTGTTAGTGTTTCATGTGTTTTCATAGCATCTAACATATGCAAGTTTGCCAATGCTACTTTAACATGTGAACAGATATATTTTCCAACATCATCATGGCATAAATGATATTAAAAAAAAATATATATATATATATATATATATGCAAAAATACCAAAAATATAAAATAAATACTAGCATGCTTTCCTACTTGCTTTGCTACTAACATATTTGCAAAAAATAAAAAGAAAGAGAAAATAGACATTAACCTCAAGTGCAGAACTAAAGACTGAAGCCATGAACTAAAGCTGAAAGCCGGACTCGCTAGACCATGACTTGCTCTATAGACTTTTTTTAGAAGTGAGAATTCTGAGAAATGAAGTCAGAATGGTCAAAACAGAGCTTTGGGCCCATTTATAGGCCTTGTACGGCCTGGGCAGCCCAACGCACCTTGAATGGCTACCTGTCAACATTGACCGTTGACCTTTGACCAAAAAAAAAAAAAAGTCTTTTGCCCAGCATCAAGGACCAAGCCAGAAAATTTTCCGAATTAGCTACAGTAGCTGAACCTTGTTAGGTAAAACCGGTCTCGATCAGTGAACAAGTGCAGTTTCTGTTAGGATTAGTGCCCTAAAATCCTATTGTATGATGTTATGTATGTTATTATGTATGACATTATGTATGACTTAATGTTGTGATTTATAAAGTTGCTTTATTAATATCTAAAATGATAGTAACATGAATATTTGGACATTATCATATAGTCCATGAAATGCATAGTATATGATTTAGTCTTTATTTTATTGGTCCATGAATATTTGTTTGTCTATTTTTGTTTGATTGTTTAGTCTTTATTTTGTTGGTTTTCAAAATAAAAGAAAAAAAAAATCAGAAAAATACAAAAATAGTGTGTTTTGTGTACATTGGTACTTGTGTACCTTGGATGGCCATCGAAACAAAGTTTTCTAAACTTTGTATCTTTTGTAGTTTAGATGAGCATCTCTAAGCACAACTAAGCAAGTGAGCATTGTGGCTTGTGTTTGTGATAAGTAAGATTAAGTAATCTCTTGTACTTAACACACGTATCACTCTTTTTGACGAGAAGGACTAGAAAATCCTAAGAGAAATGTATAAATAACCATCTTATCATTGTTGCCCGCCAATCATGAAAGGACATTTGTATGCTTCGGCATAGCAAAAGTGCAATGTCAATGACATTTGTGTACTTCAGTATAGCAAAATTAGAATGGTAAGTGCTTAACATAATTAGGTATTTCTTTTCTATCTCTTATATGCCGATGCATGATTTGCCTAAAAAGAAAAATATGCAAAGAAAAACAAAAGGCAAAAAGATCAAAATGCTTTTAAATATGATTTCAAGCGTGTATTTTAGGAGATGTAGGAGTTATAGGATGTACCTCGAAGGTGATAGTCCCCATCAAACAATTATGATTGTGTGTGAGTTAAAATGATTTTCTCATATCTCAAATCGTCATAACATATATACACTTATGCAATCTTGCAATGTTTTTCACACACTCAATATTCTTTTCTACTTTTGATACATGTGCAGGTACAATGTGATTTGGCCATTACAAGGAATACTTGTATTAATGTATGCTCACTAAACTGTCTTTACTTGTTTTTGAAATATAAGAATTGGTTAGACTTGTTTAGTGCGTGTGTGTGTGTTTTGAATCTATGTACTTAACATTTTTCTTGTTAAGAGATTTGTTTTTCACATGTTTTGCATCTTTCTATTATCTTGTCATCCATAGCATCTTGTTTCATTACATTCATGCATTTATATGAATTTTGTTAGGTTCTAAAGATTTAGGATTTTATGTATTTAGAACTCTAATGTGTAATGTTGGTAAACCATGATCAAAACAATATGTTTAGTCTTGTTTAGGCTTGCTCAAAGTATGTTTATTTGTAAAACTGGAATCGAGTGATTGCAGATGTATTGGACTAAATCTGTAAGGCTCGATCGATCGAAAATTAGACTCGATCGATCGAACCACGTATAGATTTATTTTTTTGCAGAGTTCCAGTTCAGCCCAAACTCTATTTAAACGTCTTGGGGATCAAGTAAAACACTCCTATATATAAGGAAAACCCTAGAACGTTTTTGGGACTTTTAGAGAGAGAGAAAAGTGTGCCTCTTTTGTATCTAGGGTTTTGTACCCAAACCTCTCTAAGTCTTTGTTGCTCATTTTGCTGTTTATGTGAATCTCTTGTGAGATCATTGAGGAGCTTTCCTTCACATATACTTAGGGTTTCCAAGATTCAAGATTATGTCAAGAACTTGGTAATCATTCAGTTGCAGATTCAAAAACTTAAAGATACACAAGCGGGGGTGCTTGTACTTGATTGAAGAGTCCAAGAAAGAAGGAGTCCGTGGATTCGGAGCTTGCACGTGGTCGTGTCAGTAAGTTCTACTGGTGGGTAGCATTAGGAAGTCAAGCGGGGAGCTTGTAGTCCTTCTGTATGAACTTTGATTCTTTCATAGTGGATTCAGGTTTGCCTTGAGGATCGGTGGGTCAAATTCTCCCCAAGTTTTTACCGTGTGGTTTCCTGGGTGATCATATCTTGTGTTATTTATTATTCCGCTGCATTATATTCTTGGTATGATTGTTTGATTGTTTTAACCTAGAATTGTTTAATTTGACTAAGTAACAACTTGGCTAATTAACTAGGCTACACAATCTGGTTGGTTTAAGGGGTCTAAATTTCTAACATGTGGTATCAGAGCAGGTAGCTCTTCTGTTTTAGATCTTTTGATCTAAGAGCTGATCCTTGACCCCTGTTGTCATGGATAATTTGAAGTGTCTTTCTGATCATGTTTCTGCTCATGCTTCTGCTGATTTTATTGATGCCTGTGATGTTTTGAATAAAAAGGACACTATTGTTTCTGTTGATTTTTTTGATGCTTTTGAAACTCTTCGTAAGGAATTATCTAAATCTTTGAAAATTTCTAAGAAATTTAAAGAAGAGTTAAAGTTGACTAATCTTGAAAAAGAGGAATTGATTGTTAGATTAGATGAGTCTAATAAAAAGAATGAATTTTTGAGAAATCAAATTTCCTCTCAAGATGAGAAGATGAAAAGCTTGGAACAAGAGTTAGTTGAATCTAAAACTAAAATTGAAAATTTGACTAGTACCAAGCCTGCTGTTGATAACAGAAGTGTTTCTGTTTCTCTTAAGCCTAAAACTGAGAAAGTTTATATCCCTCCTTTTAAGAGAAATAATAAAGAAAAGACTTATTTTGCTAGGTTAGACAAAGGTAAAGGTTCTGATGTAGACGCTGAAGTTTCTACACCTAAGTCTAAACCTACTGTTAAAGAGCATAATAAATCTGTTTTTGTGCCTACCTGTCACCTTTGTGGTGTTGTTGGTCATATTAAACCAAATTGTTCTTTGTTGAGGCAAAAACCAAAATCTGAGACTAGATTTGCCGTTAGAAATACTGATGTTCCTAAATTTGTTCCTGTCTGTCACTTTTGTGGTGTCCATGGTCACATTCGTCCTAATTGTCATAAATTGAAATTTAAGCATTCTGTGTTTCAATCTAGGACATGTGATGATATTTCTCCTGCCATAAGTCCATATAAAGTATTTCATATGCTTTTGAAAAATTTGAGCTTGTTGGCTTGTGAAAGGAATTTGCAGGATTTCAGTCTCTCTCAGAAGTTTGGTATAATCCCTCAAATACACTCTGCTTCACATGGATTTTCACCTACAAAGCCGAAGACTCGTGCTAGATGGGTGAGAAAAGAGTCTCCAAGGTTAGTGTTGCTAACTTGTCCCTGATTTAATTTTTTCAATTATTTGTGGACATGTTTTGTTTTTGTTTTTGGTTGTGTTGTTTTTTAGGTTGTTTTTATTTTTTATTTTTTATTTTTTTAAAAAAAATCCAAAAACATTGAAAATTTTCAAAAAGACAAAAATATTTTATTTTTGTGTCTTGTTTTATTGTTCATGAGGATTACATGGGTTATGATATCTCTCTCTTGATTTAAATCATGCTTGACATTATGGAGAAACTTGAATAGTTTGTACTAAGCTATTTTTGATTTTGTGTGAGTATGTACTAGTTTGTACATGTACTCATAGGTTAATTAAGAAATTGATATTTCTTGTTTGTGTACCCTCTATAGCTTAGTTAAACATTGTCATGCATTGCATTTGCATTGTTCATTTAGCGTAATGTGTGCTTTCTGTTTTTGGTCATAAAATTTTTTAAACCAAAAAGATTTTTGTGTTTTGTATTTCATATCATGGATTTGAAATTAAGGTTGGCCACCTTATCTTTACATAACAAGTTTATGTACCTTGTTTAGCTCGGATGAGCTTAATTATTGCACTTTACTAGTTGAAACTTTGTAGTGCATGTTGTGTGGGAAAGATGTGTATAGTTTTTAATCATTTTGTCTTGATCTTGAAGTCACATGTTATTTGACTGTCGGACTTGATCCTTTTGGGAAAGGCATAAATAACCATCTCACCACTATTCACTAGCCAATCATGAACACCTTAGTGCATGTCATAAGATTTTGTGCTCGAGAAAGTGTAGCACATGCACAAAAAGAACATAAGGTGATGCCTCGACTTAATTGCTTAATGCTTAAAATTGGTGTGTACTATTAGGCTTGATGTCATCTCACATAAATAAAATTGGTGTGTATTATTAGGCTTGATGCCATCTCACATAATAATGAGGCAAAAATACAAGAAACTTACATGATTGCAAGCTTTTGTTCTAGGAGATGTGGGAGTTATAGGATGTAACTCTTTAGGTGATAGTCTCTTTTAAATTCTATGTGATGGATTGTGTAGACTTTGCGATTAATTGCTATTCACATATCACCTCACATGTATCTCAAACTTTTGCTAGTTGCACACACTATACAAGTTACTCTTTGCTAAACTTGGTACATTATATTGTGTGTGATTTTGTTGTGGCCATCCAAGATTAACAGTTCCTTGATTTTAATGCAAAATGTGTTTCAAGTTTGAAAATTTTAAAAATATCTTGAGATTTGTGCAGAATATATTTGTTGCTTAAGAAAATTTCAATGGGAGAATGATTGAAACTTGTTTTTGAGAAAATTGGGTTTAAAATTTGGGTTTTTGAAAAAGCATTCCATCTCATACTCATGCATTTTACTTTCATTGTTTAATTCTTTAAGGAGTTGTTTTCAAAATTAGGTTTGTGTTTTTCAAAACTGTGATTTTTCTCAAAAATTTTGTGAGCCTTTGCCCAGTTCGATCGATCCATTCTGATTTTCGATCGATCGAAAAAGTGATTTAATTTGTTTAAAAATGACTGTTTCATTCGATCGATCGAATGTATTTTTCAATCGATCGAATATATTTTTCGATCAATCGAAAGTCGCGAATCAGGTTTTTAAAAAGGGTTTGTTCTTAATCCGAATTAGGGCTTTTGTGAAATTGAGTTGAATTTGATGAAATTGGCTTGTTGTTTGGATGTAATTAAGCATTATATTCTGTGAGTTGTGTTATGTGATGCTCAATTCATCAATTTGTTTAAAAATTCAACAAGTGGTTTTCAAATTTTTGGGGTTTTTGTTATAAACTCTATGCTCAAACCAATTTTGTCAATTTGATCTTAATTGAACTTAATATTTTACTGCATTAGTACATGCATCATGGCATTGTATCTGTTCATGCATCATATAGATTTTTATTCTATATTGTTTTTGTGCTAATTTGCAGTCTGCCCTTGGTTTGTGTTTAAGATTCACATGCGTTGCATTGATTTCTGTATCCATCTTGCAGTTTTGCAGTCATATCTCTCATTGTTTTTACACATAACATGCATACACTTTGCTAAATTGGGTACTCAACTTGATTTAAAAATTGATTGATTAATTTTTAAGTTTTGTACATTCTAGTATATGCTATTTCTTATATGTGAATTGTAGAAAATATTTTTCTTAAGAGATATGATGGATAATCAATGTGCAAATATTTTCTCTACTCATGCAACTATTTATGGGTCACATAGTGCCATGTTTGCATTTTATTGAAAGAGAGAATATTTTTTCTTCATGTGTATCCTCACCTTAGTTTTTAACTTTAGTTTGTGTGTTTTTACCTTTGGTCCTGCTGGTGCGGATGTACCTGATCTTGTTTGTGATGCTGCTGTTGCTGCTGATTTTCCCCCACCTCTTTTATTTTTCCCCAAAACTGTTTTTCCCAAAACTTGTTTTGTTTTTCCTATTTTTGATAGGGGGAGCAAAGTTGTTTTTAACCTGTGTTGTTCATAGGGGGAGCTGTCTCTATTTTCTATAGAGTTGAATTGTTTTGTGTCACCTTCTTTCTCTATTTTTTCTTATCCTTTATTGCGTATGTTGACTGTTTACTCTTTGTATGAGTTGTCTTTGTCAATACGTGACAAAAAGGGGGAGACATAGTTGATATGTGGAAATCTGTGTGGAATATACAAGAATGTTATGTTTAGGGGGAGTTAACATTGTTTTTGATGTATCTAACTTAAGGGGAGAGTTAGTTTGCATATTTGTTGATTTACTGTTTTTCTGTCACACATGCGTTTATGCGTTTGTTGAGTGTTTCAGAAAATATACAGGTTGATTCAATTGAGCTGCTGTCTACACTTGCAACTGATGGATAGTAGTTAAGATTGGATTTGTTGTTATGAGCATTATTTTTGTAATGGGCTTTTACTTTGTAAACTTTGAGCTTTTAGTTTATGTTTTGTCACGGATTGCCAAAGGGGGAGATTGTTAGGTTCTAAAGATTTAGGATTTTATGTATTTAGAACTCTAATGTGTAATGTTGGCAAACCATGATCAAAACAATATGTTTAGTCTTGTTTAGGCTTGCTCAAAGTATGTTTATTTGTAAAACTGGAATCGAGTGATTGTAGATGTATTGGACTAAATCTGTAAGGCTCGATCGATCGAAAATTAGACTCGATCGATCGAACCACGTACAGATTTATTTTTCTGCAGAGTTCCAGTTTAGCCCAAACTCTATTTAAACGTCTTGGGGATCAAGTAAAACACTCCTATATATAAGGAAAACCCTGGAACATTTTTGGGACTTTTAGAGAGAGAGAGAAAAGTGTGCCTCTTTTGTATCTAGGGTTTTGTACCCAAACCTCTCTAAGTCTTTGTTGCTCATATTGCTGTTTATGTGAATCTCTTGTGAGATCATTGAGGAGCTTTCCTTCACATATACTTAAGGTTTCCAAGATTCAAGATTATGTCCAGAACTTGATAATCATTCAGTTGCAGATTCAAAAACTTAAAGATACACAAGCGGGGGTGCTTGTACTTGATTGAAGAGTCTAAGAAAGAAGGAGTCCGTGGATTCGGAGCTTGCACGTGGTCGTGTCAGTAAGTTCTACTGGTGGGTAGCATTAGGAAGTCAAGCGGGGAGCTTGTAGTCCTTCTGTATGAACTTCGATTCTTTCATAGTGGATTCAAGTTTGCCTTGAGGATCGGTGGGTCAAATCCTCCCCAGGTTTTTACCGTGTGGTTTCCTGGGTGATCATATCTTGTGTTATTTATTATTCCGCTGCATTATATTCTTGATATGATTGTTTGATTGTTTTAACCTAGAATTGTTTAATTTGACTAAGTAACAACTTGGCTAATTAACTAGGCTACGCAATCTGGTTGGTTTAAGGGGTCTAAATTTCTAACAAATTTTTTGTGCCTCCTTTGATCATCCTTGATCATCTTTATGTTTCTCGGGTGAAACTTTCTAGCTTCTTGTACCCTTTGTCAATCATGACAAAAAGGGAGAGAAATTGTAGAGAAATTGTGGTTTCTTTTTTTAAGATTCTACATGTTAGGGGGAGAAATACATGTCTCTATAAGGGGGAGATGTGTTTCATCTTGTTAGGAGGAGTGTTTACCTCCTTCTTATACACCGGTCTTGTGACCATGTTTACATACATTGTGCTTATCTTTGATCTATATATGATGATGTATGTTTTCTTCACCTACCTCTACATGCATTGTTTCTTTTCTCTCTTTATGTACATGTTTCTTATATATTGTATGCAATCTATTATTTTTGTTTCACACTAAGAAGCCTTGATGAGTTTTGTTTAAAGTGTTTTAGAAATACAGGTTCTTAAAGTCTACTTGCCATAAACTCTCTTCTTGCAAAGTTTTTCAAGAGTTTGTGTTAGGATAGATTTTATTGTATTTAACTAGTGAATATGAGTTGAGTGATTTATGACTTCTCTCATATGATCATTTGTTTGTTGTAGTTTTGTCACGAATTTCCAAAGGGGGAGATTATTAAGACATATGTGGATCATGCTAGGAACATACGTCACTATTTTATGTAAATGGCTAATCTTTTGACAAAACGCATATTACTTGTATTTTGGTAGATCTAGGATGTGTTTAATACTTCAAGAAACTTTGTTTCAAGTCTAGCATTGAAGTCATGCAAATCTATCCAAGAAACAAGAGAAGAATTGCTAATTTTTAAAGCTCAATAGCTTCTCGACACCTCTTGACACCTGGCTATCTATCGAGTTTTTCAACTTTTTCTTATCGCAATCTCAATAGCTAGGTCGATCGATCGATCGAGCAATATTCTGTCCCCTCAATAGCTCCTCGATAGCTCGCAATAGATAGGCTCGACACCTCCTCGATCGATCAAGAATTATTAAGCTTTACGAAATTCAAATTTTCAGATCTGATTTCCAGCCCATGCTGACATGTATGTGTAAGGTTTCTTTTCTTACAACCCTAGACATATATAGGACTTATTTTAGAGGCCGTCACATAAGAGAATACAAGGATAACATATGCAAAAGGTGACCGGTGCCTTATTCTCTCTGAAAGAAGCTACTGCGTCTTTGCGCCTTAGAGTTTTGTAACCAAGTGCTTCTTGATCTTCATTGTTGATGAAGTGAAGAGCTTTGCAACCAACAACTTTCTCTAATTGGTGATTGAAGTTGCGTACTGGGATCTGCACATCTATTAGTTAGTTACGTACTGGGATCCGTGCATCAAAAGGGTTGCATTCATATATTGAAGAGTTCAGAGGTTCTGAAATGGTAGAAGGTTTCTACTGTAAGCTCATCTACGGGGATTGTAGAGTCTAGGGACAAAAGTTTTGTAGTAGATCTAAAACTTCTCTTTACTATAGTGGATTGTTTTTCGAGAAAGTTTCCCCCCCAGGTTTTTTACTGTGAAACTAGTTTTTTTCATTGGTTTTTCTAAGTCATCATATCTTGTCTTATTTATTTTTTCCGTTGCATAATTTTGACATGATATTGATGTTTGTTTGTTTTAACAAATTTTATTCATAATAAATCTAATTAACAACTTGGGTTTAAAACTTGTTAATTCTATCAACTGGGGTCTAAATTTCCCAATAACTGCCCTCTTTTGTTGGAAGTTGTGATGTTCAACGTGGCTGGAATGCCTTTAAATTTGAAAATATGTGGTTGAAAGTTTAGGGTTTTGTTGATAGAGTTCAGCATGGGTGGAATGGGTACAGGTTTGTGGGTTTACCTGGTTTTATTTTGGCTCAAAAATTGAAGGCTTTGAAAGCAGATTTAAAAAAGTGGAACAGGGAGGAGTTTGGTGACTTGGCTTTTTGAAAGAAAAAGTTGCTGACTGAACTAATGGGTTTAGATGTGAAAGAGGAGCTGTTAGGTCTATCAAATGAGGAACAGATTCATCGTATTCAACTTAAAGGAGACATAGAACAGTTGGCTTCTCTTGAGGAAATTTCCCGGAGACAAATATCTCGAGCTTTATATGTGAAGAAGGGAGATAATAATACTCGTTTATTTCATAGATTAGAAAACTCTCATAGAAATGCTAATCTTATTAAGAGGATCGAGGTGGATGGCGTTCTTTATGAGGATGAGTCGGATGTGCGCTCTCAGTTGTTTGAGGAAACTGAATTGGGGCACCCTACAATGGATGGATTAGATTTTGATTGTATTGAAAAGGAGGAGAGGTTGGTTTTAGAGAAGGAATTCACGAAGGAGGAAGTCCTCCAGGTCTTAAGGGAGATGAAGGGTGATAAAGCCCCTGGTCTTGATGGTTTCACTATAGCTTTCTTTCATAAATGTTGGAGTGTTGTGGAAAACGATGTTATGGATTTTTTTGAGTATTTTCATTGGCACTCTGTGTTTGAACAGTCTATGAACGCTTCATTTCTCACTTTAATTCCTAAGAAGGGTAATGCTGTCAACATTAAGGACTTCTGCCCTATCAATTTGGTGGGCAGTGTGTACAAGTTGTTGTCCAAGGTGTTTGCTAATAGGTTAGGGCGGTGTTGGATAACCTTATCTCTGAGAATCAAAATTCATTTGTTGGTAGAAGGTAGATTCTGGATTCAGTGCTCATTGCAAATGAGTGTCTAAATAGTAGGCTGAAGAGCCGGATTCTGGGGGTGGTTTGCAAGCTTGATATTGAAAAACTTTATGACCATGTAAACTGGGAGGCCTTGTTTTATCTATTGGATTGGATGGGTTTTGGGTTGAAATGGAGGGGGTGGATTTAGGCTTGTGTTACTTCTATCCGTTTTTCAGTCCTAGTAAATGGATCCCCTAAAGTCTTTTTTGGAAGCTCTCGTGGGTTAAGACAAGGAGACCCTTTATCCCCATTTTTATTTCTCTTGATAATGGAGGTTTTAAGCAAAACTTTGAAGAAGACAGAGGAGAATAACCTTATTCAGGGATTTCATATGGGAGATGTGAATTCTGTTGGTGTGCGGATTTCCCATTTGTTGTTTGCGGACAGCACTATCTTATTTTGTGATGCCTCTAGGGAACACTTGTTGTCAATAAGGTTGGCGTTGTCTTGTTTTCAAGCTTTTACAGGCTTAAAGGTCAATATTGGGAAAAGTGAGATTGTCCTTGTTGGGGAGGTGAATAATCTAGTTGCACTGGCTAGTATTCTTTATTGTAGAGTGGGGAGTTTGCCTATGAAATATTTGGGGATGCCGTTAGGAACTTCTTTTAAGACAACTTCGATTTGGAATCCTATTTTGGAGAAGATGGAGATGAAACTATCAAGGTGGAAGCGACTCTATTTATCTAAGGGTGGTAGGCTAACTTTACTTAAAAGTACTCTCTCTAGTCTTTCAACGTACTTTTTATCTCTCTTCACTATTCTTAAAGCTGTGGCTGCTAGAATGGAAAGTATTCAGAGGAATTTTCTTTAGGGGTCTTCTGAGGGGAGTTTCAAATATCCTTTGGTGGCTTGGGAAAAGGTGTGTTTACCTATTGAATTGGGGGGGTTTAGGGATAAGAAGTGTGGCGTTGTTTAATCAATCTTTATTAGGGAAATGGTTGTGGCGTTTTGGACATGAAGTTACCCATCTTTGGTAGGGAGTTATCTCTGAAAATATGGTGAGGATCAAGGGGGTAGTGTATGAAAGTGTGCAGGAGGACTCATGGATGTGGCCTTTGGAGAAGCATTCAGAAAGGGTGGGAGAGTTTTTCTAAGCATCTATCTTTTGTAGTGGGTCAAGGCACCCGTATTCGCTTCTAGCATGATAGGTGGATTGGGGACAATACCCTAAAAGATCTATATCTTGAGCTCTTTATGTGTTCAGCTGCCAAGGATGCTTGCATCTCTGAGGTTTTGTGGCTTCCGGAATGAGGCACTATTAGAGTGTGGGATTTAAGGTTCTACAAAGATTTCAAAGATTGGGAGCTTGCTACATCTTTTTCTCTATTTCAATTTATCCAACCTCGTATTCCTCGAGGTGATAGGAGGGATACTTTTTTGTTGGGGACTCAAAGGTAATGGTGAGTTTGACACCCGATCATATTACCATGCAATTCAGGGTACTCCAAATTTTTGGTTTCCTTGGAACGGTGTTTGGAAACCTAAGATTCCTAAGTGAGTGACTTTTTTCTTGTGGACAGCTGTTCACAATCGGATTCTCACATTGGATAATCTCGTGCTTAGGGGTCGCCCTTTGGAAATTTGGTGTTGTATGTGTTGCTGTAATGGGGAGTCAGTAGACCATCTCCTTCTTCATTGTCCTATTACACATACCTTATGGACCTTTATGCTTCAGGCTTATGGTATTCATTGGGTTATGCCAGGATCGGTGGTGGGATTGTTGCCCTGTTGGCTTCAGTGGCTTGGGAAGCACAATTGGAATATTTGGAATTTGATTCCAGGGTGCTGAATGTGGATTGTTTGGTTGGAACAAAATCATTGCTCCTTTGAGAACATGGAGAAGACGTTGGATGAGTTAAAGGTTTTAAGCCAACGTAGTCTTTTTGAGTGGTCTTGTTGTTGGGGTTTTACTGAGTCTTCATCTCTTCCAGAGTTTTTATTTTCCCTTAGATTAACTATTTGATTTCCCTTTCCTTCGTTTGGCTGTTTGTTTCTTCTGTTTCTTATTGTTCATCATCATGAACAGCTTGTATTTTTCATCTTTTACTTATAAATAATAGTTCTCTAATTACCTATCAAAAAAATATATATTTCTAATAAATGTTGATATTTAGTTATTTACATTTTAAGTAGAATTGTGCTAACATTATTGTTATTGAAAGTTCAAATAGCGATGAGAACACTATGAACGTTTAGACCCCCAAACAACAAATTACCAATTCAAGCTTTATATCAAACACTGTATGTGCGGAAAATGATAACAAGCTTATAACAGAATTGATAAACAATCTAAACCATAAATAATCACAATCACAGCAGTAATTAAATGGTAAAGATAAAAGGAAGAGAGATGCAAACACAAGGACAACACACGATGTGTTATCGAAGAGGAAACCGAAGCCCTCGGCGTAAAACCTCTTTGCCGCCCTCCAAGTGGTCAATAATCCACTAGAAAATGTAGTTGGGATACATGAATAGCAATAGACCCTCCAAACCTAATCTACCCAGGTACTTAAGCCCTCCAAGCTTCTTGCTCCAATGAGGTTGTGCCGAACTTTTTTTTTCTCTAGCTTACCGGATTCCACTATAAACCATAGCATCAACCAATAATCATTGGTCCCTTCCAAACTACTTTCCTTAGCACCAAAAGAACATTCTCATAGACATGGGTATGGTGAGAAAAAGATTTGGTCAAGAACCTCTCAAGGATGTATCAATGGAGAGGAAGAGAGTAGAGGAATTTGAAGAGTCTCTTGGGTGAAGATTGTGGATAAGGCAATCTTGTTTTCTCTAGGGTTTCTCTCTCAAAATTCTCTCTAGAAGCTCTCGACATTTCATGGGAATGAGGGGTATTTATACTAGGGTGAGAATGGAATGTAAAGAGTCAGTTTTTTTCAAACAGGGTGTTCTGGCGACTTGACCTTGCGACTGGGTTGAGTCGCGAGTTCAAGCCACGAGCTAATGGCCTAGCCAGCCTGGGACTTTTGTCCTATAGTGCAACAGCTGGCATGACTTTTCAGCTTCTGGCATGCTTGGTATGTGTGCAACTTTTGGCAACTTGCAAGCCGCGAGCCACCTGCAAGATCCAGTCGCGAGTCCCTACTTCTTTGCACAATCTTGAGTATTTCTTTACACTTTCTCACTTACTACCCTTACAAGATTCCCACCTAAATACAGGGTTACTAATTGCTAAAATACAAGTAAATTTGGCACGGAATAAAGCCAACAAGATGATTGATTAAATTCAACCTTACAATTATATTTTTGGTAGTTTATGTTAATGTGTCAGCTTACATCTTTGGTATTGATGCTTTGGTTTTGCAGGGTACAGGGTATAATGGCCTCCTCTAGTGATCCTTTCTAGCAATATGATTTTGACGATGCCTACTTTGACTCTAACAGTAAGGACATGGACATTGATAGCTATGGTGATGACATGGATCTTGGTGGCTATGATGTTGACATGGATCTTGGTGGTTGTGATGCTAGCATGGATATTAGTGTAGACACAAATTCAGACTATGACTTTGAGGAGGAAGAGTTTTGGTTTTTATTTTCACTAGTTGGCGAGATGGTAGCATATTTCTAGCGGCATTACGACAAGCGCATGATGCGTACTAGCATTCTTAGTGGAAAAGACTATATGGCTGAAGTGAGAGATGGCAATCCTACCAACTGTCATGACATGTTCCACATGACATTAGATTTGTTCTATCACTTGGTTGATGAGCTAAAATGTCATGGGTACTTGAAGGAAGGGAAAGGGCGTGTTTATGTGCAGGAATCAGTGGCTATATTCTTGTACATCATCAGCCATAATACTCGGATGCGACCTGTGAGAGAAAAATTTTAACATGCCACTAAAACTATTGATCGCAAGTTTTGTAGGGTGTTGAGGGCTGTCCATATTTATGGCCAACATTTAATCAAGCCCGATCCGAATGTGGTAGGCCTTCTATAGCATCTATGGGAGAACAACAAGTACAACCCTTGGTTTGAGGTAAATCATTTCATAAAATAAGTCTTCCTTCATATCGTTGTATAGTCTTCCTTCTTTCACATATAGAGATGTTGTGTACAAATAATTAGCACTCTTCATTGTAGAAATGCATCAGAGCTATTGATGGCATGCATCTTAGTGCTCAACCTCCAACGAAAAGAACCCAGCCTTACAAGAGTCTTAAGAGCTCTATTACAACCAAAATTATGTGTGCATGCAACCATGACATGCAATTTACGTATGTCCATTCCAGTTAGGAAGGCAATGCCAATGACTCAAAGGTATTGGAAGAAGCTATTAAAGACCTGAAGCATGGATTCCCATGGCTATCTGAAGGTATATGTAATTAACCTAAATCTACCTCACACATCAACAAGGGAGATAGATGCTACCCATTAATAGTTTTTGCTTCTTGTTGTTTTCCCGTCATTGAATGATTTTTTTTTTTTTTTTTTTACCTTGGGTCTAACATCTAATGGGAATCATGTAAGGGTAGTGTGTGAGAGAGTGTGAAGAAAAGCTTAAGAGTGTGCACTTAAGAAGAGCCTTGCGACTGGATCTCACGACTAGCAAGTCGCCAAAGGTGGCACACATGTGAAGCATGCAGGGGGAGCTGAAGGGTCACGCCAGTTGTTGTACTATAGGACAAAACCTCCAGTCTAGCTAGGCAATTAGCTCACGACTCAAACTCGTGACTCTTTCCAGTCGCGAGCTCGAGTTGCCAAAATGCCCTGTTTGGTTATAACTGACTCTTCGCATTCCTTATACACCCCATGAAATGTAGAGAGCTTCCAAAGAGAGTTTTGAGAGAAAAACCCTAGAGAAAAATAAGATTGACTCATCCACAATCTTCATCCTTTGATTCTCCAAATTCCTCTGCTCTCACCCTCTCCATTGATATATCCTTGAGAGTTACATTAACCAAATTCTTATCTCACCATACCCATATCTGTGAGAAGGCTTGTTGGTGCTTAGGAAGCAATTCAAAAGGGACCAATTCATTTTGATTGATGCAATGGGTGATTACGGCATCTGATAAGCTAGAGAAGACAAGGTTCGGCGTAACCCTATTGGAGTAAGAAGCTTGGAGAGCTTAGGTACAATGGGTAGATTAGGCTTGGAGGGTCTTTTGCTCTTCATGTATCCCAACTTTATTCTCTAGTGGATTATTGACCACTTGGAGGGCGGCGGAGAGGTTTTTCCCCGAGGACTTCAGTTTCGTCTTCGATAACACATCCCTGTGTTGTCTTTGTGTTTGCATCTTTCTTCCCTTAATCTTTGCCTTTTAATTACTGTTGTGGTTGTGATTAATTTTGGTTTAGATTGTTTTACCAATTTTTTTTTAGCTTATTTTCATATTCCGCACATATATTGTTTGATTATAAGCTTATATTGGTAATTTGTGAGTTGGGGGTCTAAACGTTCATAGGTGTTTTACACACTATTTAAACATTCAATTGGTATCAAAGGGGGTGCACTTGTTGTGGTTTAATTACCTAAGTGCGATCCTTGACCCCATTGAGATGGATCGATCTCAATCTCTCAATGCTCCACCATATTTTAATGGAAGCAACTGTGCATTTTGGAAAGTCCGCATGAGGCCATTCTTACGTTCAATTGATGAGACTGTTTGGGATGCAGTAGATGTAGGACGGACTAGGCTAGAGGCCGTTAAATCCACATGGGATAAGGTGGCTCTTGTAGTAGCCAATGCAAATAGCAAGGTGCTGAATGCTATTTTTTATAATGTTTCTCAAGATGAGTTTCACAGGATTTGTCACGTAACAATTGCCAATAAGGCATGGCAAATATTGGAGACCACCTATGAAGGTACGAAGAAGGTCAAGGACACTAAGTTGCAGATGTTGACCACACGATTTGAAGAGTTGAAAATGAGTGACGACGAGTCATTCGACTCATTCTATGGCAAGCTGAATAAGGTGGTTATCAGCAAGTTCAACTTGGGTGAAAAGACGAAGAACTCAAAGATAGTGAGGAAAATCCTTCGATCATTGCCGGAGAGCTTTCATGCAAAGGTTACAGCAATTGAAGAGAGCAAGGACCTTGATGATATCAAAGTTCAAGAACTAATTGGCTCACTTTAAACTTATGAGCTATCATTGCCATCACAAAGGAAGAGTAAATCCCTTGCTCTAAAGATAATCAATGAGAGGGTGGAAGCTCACGGCTCATCAGATGAGGATGAGGTCGAGAAAGATGTGGCGTATTTTATGAAGAATTTTGTAAGTTCTTAAAGTTCAAGAAGAATGGAAAATTTTCTGAGAAGGGAAAATTCCCAAGTTTTGAAAAGGAGAAGAAGGACTTCAAGAGGAAAGATGGGAAGGAGTCTCAATCCTCTCAAGGAATCACATGCTTCGAATGCAATGGACATGAACATCTTAAGAAAGAGTGTCCTAATTATTTGAGAGGGAAGGGCAATGTGTATTCCACTACTCTTAGTGATTCCGACTCCTCTAATTCAAATTCAGATGAAAGCTATGATAGATAGGGAAACTTCTTTGCATTCATGACCATTGCTCCAGTAGAATCTTCAGATGATTTGAGTATGCTAGTGGAAGAGCTTGGTGAGCACACTAAATTGGAGTCAATGGGAGTAGCAGAAGAATCTGATGATGAGGAAGATGAAAGAATAGAGGAACTGTAAGAGAACTACAATTCCCTCCTTGAGAAGTCAAGAGAATATGCAAGAGTGGCGAAGGTAGCCATTAAAAAGATGAAGAGGGCAAAGGAAGATTATCGAAGTCTTCTAGTGCGATACAAGGAGACCAAATGTGAAATGGAGACACTGAATAGAGAGTTAACCAAAGCTTATTCAAAAATCAAATTCCTTGAGCTTGAGGTGATTCAAGTGAATGCTAAAATAGAGTGGGTTTCCTCCAAGAAGCTTAATGATGTACTTGCTCATCAAAAACCATTCTCCTACAGAAGCGGATTGGGATACACCGAAGAGAGCAATTTGGCTACTAATATATCCAAGGAAATGAACTTTGTGAAAGCTAAGGAACCAATGGTAGAAACTTCAGTTGTTGAGAAAGTGAAGGTGGAAAAGAAGCGGAATATGACTGACCAATGGTTTTTAACTAAGTCTTCTAACCAATCAGTGGTCAAACCTAAGGGTAAAGGGAAATCTCTTCCAAAGTCACAAAAAGGTCTGAGAACTCAACATTTCTGCCATCATTGTGAAATTCAAGGACACACCAAACCCAATTGTCATCAGCTTCAAGCATTGAAGAATTCAAGTGCTCAAAGGTTGAGAGGACCAAGACATGGCAAACGGAATCGGACTGCTGAGCAATCAAAAGGTCAAGAAGTTGATCTCAGAGTGAGGGATGTGATAAAGATGATTGATGGCTTCACCACCTGTTTAGCAAGCTTCACCAGAAGTTTTGAAAGTCACAATGATCGTACCCAATCCTCTAGGGATATCACTTCAAACGCAAGTGTTGTGTGGGTGAAGAAGGGTACACATGCATAAGCATTATAACATGTCCATGCATTAATACTTCCTATGCTTGATGACTTTGATTGGTTGGGTGCTTTTTGTTATCGTTCCAACATGTGTTGAAAATTGTATTTGTTTGCTATTTGCTTTAAATGTTTTTACATTTTTTTTATCAATTTTTAATTGCTTTTGTGTCAAAAATTCAAAAACACATAAAAAGTAAAAAATCCAGAAAGTTTGATCGGCATTATTGTGTATTGTCACTAGCATGTTTTGCCTTGTATCTTTGTATTGATGGCTCTGTGCATTTATGAGCGTAACTTATTCTTTATGCACTCATATCATTGTGGGAAAAATCTTGAAATCTTTATGTGACTATTGTAAATAGATCTTCAAACTTGTCATGAATGATTAGTCAATAGTCATGTTGATCTTGAAACATGCATAGACTTGTACCTATATATCTTCCCACTTTTTTACTTTTATATTTTTTTGCTTAAAGAGCTCAACAAATATAAATCTCAAAATGAAAAGAGATAATGAGCTGCAAAAGCCGTCGCACATACTAGTATTTGACTAAGAAAAAGGGAAAGCGACTTTTATGAAAAATGTATGATGCCCAAAAAGCCAAAGGTTTGTTCATCAATTTGAAATATCAAAAATTTCAAGCATCGATCTCAAAATGAGATGTATTGATTATAAAAGATCAAACAATATGATGTGTATGAAGCCAGATGAAAAGCTTGAGAATTATGTAATCAAGTTTTGTGGGAGGTCATATATGCAAATTTCTATAATTAAGATAAGTCTCTTTTCCTAGTGCTAATTGTGTATGTCTTAGTTGAATTGATCATCGAAACTTCACATTAGACTAAGGACTATCTCATTTTTGGTACCCACACACATCACACATCTCTATGTTCAATGAATGTCTTATTTATTTGTGTGATTGTACTTGATTAAATATGTTGCACATGCCCAATTATATATTGATCAAACACAAAATGATTTTTGAGTGTTTTAGTTGTTTTTGGAAAGTGTTTTATTTTGAAAAATGTCAAAAATTTCAAAAACTATGCAACCTTGTGTTGGTGACTTGCCTTGCGGGTCAATCCAATCACATGTCCCAGTCGCGAGCTTACACAGAAGATATTCGCAACTCTCTAGTGAGTTAAAGTCCCAATCACGAAAAGGACTTAGAATATTTTACAAAAATCTGGGTTTTTAGATTTCTCACGACTCAGTTTGGCAACTTGTTCACGAGTGGAAGCTCTAGTCACGAGGGTTACTCGGAAGGTTTGGCGACTCCCATTGCGACTTACTCGGGAGTGGAACTTCCACTAGCGAAAAACACTTAGACAAATTTTTCCAAATTTTGTCTCAAGGGTTTTTGACTACTTGTTTGTAATTCAATCCAGTCGCGAAAATCACGTGTTTTGCATAATGAGGGTTATTTTCAGGGCAGTTTTCAAAAAATTTTCATTTTTCCCTCGCATCTCGTGACTACTCATCTTCTTGTTTGTCTTTCCCTCTTTCAAAATCGCGTTCACACACAAACTTTCCATATTCTTCCTCACTTCTTCACCAATCTTCAAGAAAAGGTATGGTTTTTGTTTCTTTCTCAATGTATTTCACATTTCTTGCCTAAGATTTCTTGAACTAGGTGTTTTCTTTTGATCTCTGTGAATATGATGCTTGAATATGAGTATTTGCTACTTTGGTGAGATTGTTGTCTGGGAGGTGTTGATTATGTGTTGTTACACTCTGCCTTTGGTTGCACAATGTGTTATTTGTGGGACACACACATTCAGTGACATGGTTGAGACCTTAATCTCATGATTTTAGGTTTTTCTTCAATATTCCAGTTTTAGGACTAACTCAATACTAATAAAGTTTGTTGTCTTGTGTGGTTTCTGTTGCTCTTTGGTGTAACATTATGCAGCCTGAAAATGTCTTCGTTTAAAAGATCAGCTATGAAAGGAGGCAGCAGCAAAGGGAAAGAACCTATGATTGATGTTGATGATCTTTCTCCTAGGTCAAAGAGAACCCGATCACCGACGGGAGTATATGACCCTAACAAGTTCAGATCTTATGCTGCTTTTCAAACCCATGAGAACTACTTTAGAGAAGCCTCATTGCTGGTTGAAAGGGTTGTTGACCAGTCATCTCTCCTAGACACCACATCCATAAATGGTTTGCCACCAAGGATTGGAACTTCCTTCTCTCCAACCTTAATGATGCATACGAGAATTTGGTGAAAGAATTCTATGCTAATGCCATTGTTGAAGGAAAGGAGCTCAAATGCTGGGTTAGAGGAAAGAGTTTTTCAATGACTCCCGTTTATATGGCAGATATCATACACATCAACCGGCCGATGTTTACTAATCCATCAATATATGATGATTTGAATCCTGATGAGGATCTACTTTGGGATGCTCTTGGATGAAACTTGGAATTCTCCCCAAATGGAAACTCAATCAATGTTTCCTCCCTATCTCTGGAATTAAGGGTGCTACAATAATCATGTTCCACAATCTCTACCCTCTATCCAGCACCGGGTACATGAATCTCGGAAGAGCTTTGTTCTTTCATAATCTAATTACTGATGAAAAGATCGATATTTGTGCTCATATCTTTCACATTTTGTGCAAAACTGATGCAATAATTGAGTCAAGGAACTGCATTCCTTTTTGCTGCCTCATTTCAAGGATATTGAAACTCAAAGGCCTTCATTCATTGGAAGATGAATCTCCTTACCCTAAGCCAAGTCCAATCAACATCCGTACGCTCAACACTAGCATTGGTCATAGTCGGAAGGGCGTCAAAATAGAGACTTCAGCTTCTCATAGTGGTTCACGCTCTAGCTCATCCTCCTATAATAAGAAGTTAGACAACATTATGGCATTTGTCCACGACATAAGTACTAAGATGTCCGGACTTGCCTCTCTCCTGCACCATTACAACATCCGTTGTGATACAAAGTTCACTTCTCTCCAAACTCAATTGGACCAAATTCAAAGAAAGCTAGAAGAAAATGAGGACTAGCTATTCCATGACAAAAAGGGGATATGATGATGATAGGGGGAGTAAGAGCTTAATCAAAGAAGGAGTATTGATGTTGAAGAGCAGGAGATAGAAAAGGCCTATGTTTATGTTGTGTTTTTATATTATGCTATATTTGTACCTTAGCTTTGTAGCTCAGTACTTTTAGTTAATGTTATGCATTTTCTTTAGTACTTCACTCTTGTACCCTTATTGGATTTTATATTCTTGATGCAATTACCTTGTGTTGTTGTATCGGTTGAGTGTTGGACATGCAAATGATACTTTGCATTGAGCTTATTAACTTACATGTCCGGATGTTCATTCCTTGTGTGAATAATCATTGTGGTCACTATTTATAGTGATTGTTCGTTTTTGGTCAAGCCATGCTTTATTGTTCCATTCCTTTTTGCTTGATCGCATTGTGCTTGCTCCATATGCATTTCAAGTTTTCTGCTTACAATGATTGTATTGTGTTGTTGTTTTCAAGAAATACTTGTCCGTATGGTTCAAGAGCTTCACAGATTCTGGAATTAGGTGTGAGTGAGTTTTGTTCAACTGTTCCCAACTCACATGTTAAGTCTGGAGTTTGTTTTAGGGTTTTGTCACGGAATAGCCAAGGGAGGAGATTGTAAGGTTGAATTTATTCAATCATTTTGTTGGCTTTATCTGTGAGAAGGCTTTTTGGAGCTTGGGAAGCAGTTCAGAAGGGACCAATTCATTTTGGTTGATGCAATGGGCGATTGCGGGATCCAGTAAACTAAAGAAGACAAGGTTCGACGTAACCCTGTTGGAGCAAGAAGCTTAGAGTTAGGTGCACTAGGTAGATTAGGCTTGGAGGGTCTTCTGCTATTCATGTATCCCAACTTTATTCTTTAGTGGATTATTGACTACTTGAAGGGCAGTAGAGAGGTTTTTCACCGTGGACTTCGGTTTCATCTTCGATAACACATCACTGTGTTGCCTTTATATTTGCATCTCTCTTCCCTTAATCTTTTCCTTGTAATTACTGCTGTGGTTGTGATTAATTTTGGTTTAGATTGTTTTACCAATTCTGTTTTAGCTTATTTTCATATTCTACACATACATTGTTTGATTATAAGCTTGTATTGGTAATTTGTGAATTGGGGGTCTAAACGTTCATAGGTGTTTTACACACTATTTGAACATTCATGTTTCAAGCTTGAGACTTATGCTATTCTAGAATATTTCTAATTTTGTGTCTAAGTCATTGTTGGGTTGATAGGGGTTGTTTTTACAAAGATGCATTAATTGTTATACTTAATTAGTTGTTGGGGGGTAAGACCAATGGGACTAATTTATTGAGTGGTATGATAAGTTGGTTTTTGTAGTTAAGTTGATTTTTTGGAGCAGACAAATTGCCCTCAAGTCTAAGAGCAGCTAATATGCAAAACATCAATTAGTCAAATTATTGGAATTTCGATCATGATTGATTGCAATGAACTTGAGATAGCTACAGAGTAGTTTCCTTTCCAACGAACCAAGTAGATTTATATACTTTTTATGTGCATTTGATATTCATTAATAGTGCTTCATTAATCCACATGATTTGTAAGTATCTCCTGGCAGTAGCTGACAACCAAGGCACCAAACATGGTAATATGGCATCATGCGGTTTGACTCTTGCATCATATGACTTACTTTGTATTCTTCCATGTTAGGTTCTAAAAGTTTAGAATAATTGGCAAATCGTAAACACAAACTTATCTAAATATAGATCCTAGAGTCTAGAGGTATTTTTAGACAATGTTCAAAATGATACAAGTCAAGATTCAAGAACATACAAGCTGCAAAAAGAAGAATTCGAAATCTGCCTAGTTCGATCGATCGAAAGATAGGCTCAACCGATCGAAACACCTATCTGCAGAATTTTAAGTCAACCCAAATAGTAGTTCAAGCCCGTTAAGGGTTAGGGTTTCAGATCTACTTCTTCTCGTATATAAAGGAAATCCTAAGCACGTTTTTAGAAGGCTTTTTCGAAAATAGTGTGCCTCTTTTGTAGATCTAGGGTTTTGTACCCAAAAACTCTCTTATATCTTCTATTGGTGTTATTCCTTGAAGAATATCAAGATCCAGTGTTGTTGAAGTTGTTGCCTTCTCTAGTCATCAAAGGTGATGATGATCTAAACCTTCAAGGGTGTTCTTAGACCCACAAACAAGAGAGTTTGTGTTTTTTATCATAAGTGTGGGTGCTTATGTTGTAAAGGCCTAATAGAAAAGAAATCTGTGGATTCGGAGCTTGCACGTTGTCATGTCAGTAAGTTCTACATGTGGTAGCAATAGGATGTTAATGATCTAAGTCTTATTGTAAACTTCGATTCTCTATAATGGATTTTCTTTTTACCTTAAGGATAGCTAGGTTAAATCCTCCCTGGATTTTTTACAGGTTTGGTTTTCCTAGGTCATCATATTGTTTTGTTTTTTATTTTTCTGCTGCTTTACATGATATGATTGTTTTGTTTTAACCTAGATATGAATAGTAAACCTAAGTATTCACTTGGTTAATTAATTAGGTTAAACAATCTAGTTTTCAGGGATCTAAAACCTAACATTCCAGATTTGTCAAGATTTTATAGTATTTCAAAGTAGATAATAGAATGCATATTTCAATTTTGATAAATTTCCATATATTGAGGTCAAAGAGGTCCTTTCTTTCTTTCTTTTTTTTTTCTTTTTTTTTTTTTAATTTTTATAATACTTGAACACTTGCTTTAGAATACAATTTATCATGGTACATGGAACTGATTGAGAGATGCTACCGTTGTAGGTTCATATTACTTGGTTGATTCGAGCTACCCAATTGGTGCATCACTTCTGCCGCCACACAAGTCCACTTGATACCATGCTCAAGAATTTAGGAGGAGTAATTGGCAACTGGCAACGAGGAAAGAGTTGTATAACTATAGGCACTCTTCATTGCGCATGGTAATTGAGCAATGTTTTGGAGTCCTAAACATGGCGAAGTATAAGCAATATCGTCAACGTTTGGTTGTTTCTGCATGTTGTGCGTTACACAATTTTACATGCATCAATAATCGCAGAGATGTAATGTTTAACACATGGGAGAACCTTGACATTGATAGAGATGAGTAGCAAAATGGAAATAATGGGAATTATGCTTAATCGAGTGCTAGTGCCAAAAGGAGGCAAGTAAGGGAAATGTCTGATGCGGCGAAGAGAGAGATGGCTGCCTTTAGGGATGATATAATTGAAAGTATGTAGAAGGAGTATGTGCGACGTCGAGGTTGATGGTGGGCATCTTTCAGCCCTTTTTTTTTTTTTTTTTTGGGACATATGTATAAAGTTAATAGTTCCTGTGACAGTTAGGTAATGTGACTTGAAGTCACTTGGCAGGATAGATGGTGCATTCTTTTGGAAATTATAATGCATTCTTTTGGATAGTTATATTAACTATGGACATGCTTACATGTAATGTGAATAACCTATTGACATTTATGATGTAATGTCTTTTGGCAATGTAACTATAGGTGTAGTAAAACCTGTTGGTAGTGTAAGTACAAGTGGACATGCTTATATGCATTTGTATGTAGTACCTTTTGGCAATGAAGTAATTCCCATCTTTAGTAGTGGATGAGATCCTCGATTAAGTTTTTTACCTTGGTTGGATCATTGTTTGAGGTTTGTACAGTATGGAAGAATTGCTAATTCTAATAGAAAAATTATTTCCAAACCCACTGTGGTTTTAGGAAAATTATCCATCTTCACCTCTATTGTGACGAGTGAAGAGGATTAAACCATTAATAAATATTGTGTCCTGTTGTTTGTTTAACCATAGAGTCAACTACATCAAGTAATATATATTGTGTGCCCTATTTTTTTTTTTTTTTTCCATACAATTTCTGGTTTTTGTGTACCAAACACACATATTTTACAAGTCCATATTGAATAAATTTGAACACTGTTAACATATATTCGAAGTCCAATATCATACATATCATAAATTTCTACACTTACAATACAAAAGACAACATAAAGTTGCACGATTACAGTAGAGAAGATATCCAACGTAATAATACAAGTCCGTATTATTACACACATATGCAACTCATGATGGCAAACACCTTCGCCTCATTGCAACTTCCCCAAACCTAGTAGACAAAATAAGCAATACTCCAAACATCACCCGTGATATTACTAGACTATCTTAAACATCTCTGCTTTCTCTTCAGCAATCTTGCGTGCAACCTTAGCTCTTTCAACCCTTCATTTTGCAGCTTGTTCCCTTTCCAATGCTACTTCTTCTGTGGCACGAGCTTGTTTCAACTCTTCATTAGCAATTTCCACCTTAGACTCCAACTGCCTAAATTGCTATAATAATAGGTTCTGTGGCTGCACCTCGCATACAAGTGTTGGTGTCCAACCATTTGAAGAACTTACATGCACAGTCATCATCCTGTAAATTAAAATGAAACACTTACATAGTGATACAACGAATTGGTAACTTAATGCACAAACTTAAATAAAGAGAGTAATTGGATATTGTACTTACTGACGACCAATAGTGATAGCCATAAAACCTCCTACCTAAAGTATGAAGTTTCAGGGACGTCCTAAAGGAGCAATGGTCAGGGTCACACAAATGCCCACTAGTACTAGAGTAATAATTACTTGTTTCTAACATTGTTAGGAACCAGCTGCCCCTATATCCATTGCCAAAACAAGAATTCTTATTACTTCTTTTTTTATGAAGAAAAGGTATTTAAATCTAGCAAATATTATTTTGTTGTAGTGTTAAATTATGTGTAAACTATTACCTTATTATCCAAAATAATATAAGGTGTTAATGTGATGATATATGTCTATCTCTAAAGCAAATTTTCATATAAAATAGCACCATGCAAAGGCTTGTATACAATGATTATATTAACACAAATAGTACTAGTTGGCATACTTCAAATGATAGCACCATTCGATTGATCATTTTCTATCTGTTCACCTAATTGGTATACTTCAAAAAGTTTCTTCTATAAGCACACAAAAAAACAGAGAAGAACAAGACCCACTAGGCGTATTATTGTCCAGAGGATTTTGCTAGTTTGGTTAAAGATCCATCCTTAAAATAGTTGCCCTTTTAAGCAATTCATCAAAAAGACAATAGCTCTTTGCCCTTGTAAAACAAACAGGGTGCAACCAAGCATTTATCCATACAAGAATGAAACCCACACTCAATTTGATTCTTTTCACCATATCCTGTCTTGAACAAGTTCTATATATAAATAAACACAACAGATTCATAACCTGTGACATAGAAACAGATTCATACCCATCCGAAGTAATATATCCCAAGCAGCAGACATAGGCATGCGGTGATATTCAAACAACCAACATACCCATCCAAATGCATCTAACCCAAATAGCATACATAACATTAAACCCAAACTCAACAAAACCCATTGATTGCAGAAATATTGTTGTGGGAAATGGGGTTAAACATTACAGACCCAAAATCCCCTAATATTTTCAAAGGCAAAGTAGAGTAAATCCATTCCTTACATTTATTCAAAATCAAATCTAAACAGAGCAAGATAAACAGAGGGACGGAGCCAAAGCCGCATGAGAAAAGTACCTTATACGGTTCAGCCGGTGTCAGCAACGATTATTCCACTCCAGGTACAGTTCACGAGCCTTAGACGACGATTTGCATTCAGAAGAGGGAGAGGTGTGAAATGGGGATTCAGGGAAGAGAGGCGTTAAATGGGTATAGAAAATGAAAGAAGATTAAAGGAAGAAGAGAACCTGTTTGGTTTGTGCGAGTGTGTCGAAGTGGGAATCGTCTTGATGGTGTATGGGCAAGTCTGCGTGTCTGGGTTTTCTGATGGGAGAATATGAAAGTGGAGGAAGGGAAGTGAGGAGTGAGGACGCGGGTAGGATGGTAGAAGTTCTGAGCTGTGGCAGTGGGGTGGGCTCCACCACTTTGGCAAAGAGGTGGGCAAAATTTGCAGAAAAGCACCTATTTGGAAAAAAAAAATAGCAAAAAAACATTCGATTGAAACATTTTAATAAGTTAAACTCTTGTTTTCTTTATAAAAAAAAAAAAATAGAACTCGATTATATGAAACTCGAGTTCCAAGATTTTTCACAAGGAACTTGACTTTATGAAATAAGAGCTCTGCTCGAATGAAAGTCGAGTTTCCAAGACTCAATTTTCACGTTTTTTTTTTTTGTTATCCATCTCAGACTTCACGCAAGAGAGAATTAAGTTGAAAATCGAGTTTGTTAAACTCGATATCTAAAAACAATCCAACTTACTAATATATTTCATCCACATGCTATGCACCAAAAAATTTTCTAAAAAGCTACTATTTGGCAAATTTTGCCCAAAAAGTTGAGTTAAAAGGTAAGATATGTAACTCTACGTGAGTTTGATTAAAAAAGTGGAAGTTTTAAAAAAGTGGGGTATGGAATTGAGTTTTTTAAAAAAAGTTGAGTGTTAAGTAAAAACTGTTAAAAAATGTTTTTAGAAAAAGTTGAGTGTTTAACTAGCACTTATAAAAGTTGTGGTTTGAGTGGTAAATTACCAAAAATGATAATGATGAGAATCAACAAGCATTCAAGGATCCATTGCATGTTCCAGTTGGGCCAATTACTAAAGCAAAATCCAAGAAGATCAAAGAAGCACTTAATGGGCTGATTCAAGAGATTTGGGCTGATTCTAACGCAAGACATTCTAAGCTTGGCCCAAAGGAAGATGAAGGCGTAATAAATTTAATTCAAGCTATTGAGGGCTGATTTGGCTTAATTGGGCTTGATTTATGACGTGGATTAATGGCTGATTGATTTTCCAGCTCCATATCAGTTAATAGATATTTTTCCTAGTCTGGAGCATCTATTTTTGGACTAGATCTACCTTAATTTTAGGTCCACAGCACAGTCCCCAGAACAACCCAAAAAACACAAACACAAGAATAAAAGGTAGATCCGATTCTCAGAGCACCTCTCACCACCATGGACCAATCCACCACCACCACCACACCTCTCCTCTCAACCCTATGGCGCCACCGTCTCCGCCTCAAAACCTCCCTCTTTTCTGAGCTCTCAGGCGCCGTAGGTGACTTCGGCACCTACATCCCCATCGTCCTAACCCTCACCCTTGTCTCCCACCTCAACCTCGGCACAACTCTCATCTTCACCTCCCTCTACAACATCGCCACTGGTCTCCTCTTCGACATCCCCATGCCAGTCCATTTGGGTGTTAGTTTTGTTTTAAATTTCTGGGTTGTTTTTTTTGTGGGTTTGATGATTTTTCTGGGTTTATGGGTTTGATTTGTTGGAGGTTTCGGTGGAGGATGGTGTTTGGATGGAGGTTTCGGTGAAGGATGGGGTTTGGAGGCGGTGGCCGTGGCATGCATCAAGAAGAGAATCCATTGTTGCACAAGTGGGTATCTGGGTTTGCTTGAAACTTGGACGAGTGGGTATCTGAGTTTGTTTGAGACTTGAGTGACGAAGTTTGTTTAGATTTGGGTTTATGGGTTTATTTCTTTGATTTATTTATGGTTTGGTTTGGTTTCCTGGATTTATTTCTTGTTTTTCTGGATTTGATGGAGTAGATTTGGTTGCTGGATTTGGATTTGGATTTGGATTTGGGGTTTGCTGGAGATTGGATTATTTCATGGATTTAGGAAGAACACGAAGAACATCTTCAGTTCTTAGGAAAAAATAATTGAAAAAAAAAAATTAAGTTTTGTTTTTTAATTTTTTTTTTTTTGTTTAAATTTTCTGACGTGGCTTTTTATATATAAAAAATTAAAATGCTGATGTGGCATATAAAAATGCCAAATAATATTTTTTTAACAATATTTTAATCGCCTCATTAGCGCCACATCAGCTAATAGAATCTTCCGTCTGCCACCTCAGCTTTTTCCGTTAGTTGGCTGACGGTAAGGACTAAAACAATAGGCGTTTTCTAGGATAGGGACTAAAAGCGGTAAAAAAAAAGTTAGGGACCAAAATGGAAATCGTGTGAAAATGTAGGGACGAAAATGTGCTTTTCGCCAAGGAAAAACTATCCCACGTTTCTTTTTTAAACTATTAAAATAGGAATCCTATTCTCTTTGGAAAAAAGAAAAATCCTATCTATTTTTTCAAATTGTGATGAAAGAAAAATTATCTATATTATTACTTAAAGGGCTTCCCTATTTGGACTGGTTTTTTTTTTTTTTTTTTGTCCAAAATACCCTTATTTCCCTAAGTTTAAGTAGAGATAGAACTAATTGACAACAAAGTAAAAATACATCTTTAACTCTCACTAAAACATTGCCTCCTGAAGAGAAAAAAATATATAAGCAACAGATCCCAATATAGTGGGCCAGACTGTTCATCGTTCATGGGTCGTAAAATGGACGAGTCTATTGTATGTAAGATCTGTTGAGGACGGATCCATCATGAACGGATGGATTACAGACGGATTGATTGGCCATGGGTTAGACAGAAACCCTAAATAGGATTACTTGCGGCGCACATCATAGAATCTTAAGGGAAACAGAATTCTAGTACAAAGAGGATTCTAGAAGTTATGCACATTAATAAAGATCTTCTCTATAAGGAAAAGACTTGTCCATCACGTTTAGGACTTCTCAAGAGAATTCCTATAAAGAAAGGACTTTTACTTCAAGGAAGAAATGTCAGCATTCGACTACTATAAAATCCCCAATACCCTCACAAATTGAGGTTCTGAAGTTGTAAAAGATTCTAACTTGACTTTCGGAGGGTATTTAGTTGACACCACACCGGTACTCTCTATTAAGGTCTTTCTCATTTCTTGTGTTGTGCAGGTTACATTCATAGTGTGTGAATATCGTGTGTCTTACTGGTGATTTTTTCGACATCATCACTTACAAAATAAGATTACTCTCCCACTAACCCATTTATTCAGAAATAAGGCTTTTGAGTGGAGTTGTGGTATGCCTTTGTGTTAGAACCTTTTTCCTCTCCCCTGTGTGTGTATCAGCAAAGATTTGATACAATTTTTGGTGTATCTCATTTATATGCTAGGCATCTCTCTCTCTCTCATGTTCTTTTTAAATTTTTAGTTTTTTGTTTACTGCCTTATTGAGTTCTATTTGCCAAAATATTTCAAGATAACATTTCTTCAACATGCCTAGAACTTTATTGCGGCCAAATCTTTTTTTTTTCTTTTTAGATTTTACAATTTCTTATATAATTTTATCAGCAAATTATGGCATGTTGATTTTGTCTGTTGTTTTGTGTGTTTTGTAGAAGATTTGTATGGATAAGGTCTTCTGGTATTGGTGCAATTTCTTTGCAGTCAATTAAGTGAGGATCAAAAATTCAAATGGATTGATATTGTCTATATCTATACCTTATTCTTTGAGTTTATTTTTTCCCCCTTTTTCCTCTTTTTTATTTTTATTTTTTATAGAATTTCTTATACAATTTTATTAGCAACTTATGGCTCCAAAAAACCAAGATGTCCATGAAGGAATTTTTTTTTTTTTTTTTTGTCAATTTCAAATTTTCAAAAGAAATTTTATCAAATCTTTTACACACCCACATTTTCCTTTGTGCTACTTTGTTATACTATTTTCAATAAGAAAGAAACATAATTTTGAGCTCCTTGATTAGGCCTGTAAACAAGGGATTAAAGCTACCAAATACAACACACTTGGAGTGGATGGTGAGTCAAGTGATCAATTCTATCCAAGTAAGAAATTAAATGGTCTATTTCTTCCCAAATTTGAAACAACTGTCTAAAGAACCTACAACATACATAATGGGTTAAGTTATACAGGGAACCCCTTTCTTTGGATTTGTTATCTATAGATTCTATATTCTAATTATAAGGAACATAAATTGTATTTAGGTTTTTTTTTTTTTTTTTTTTTTTTTTTGGGATGAGTTACACAATGTAAAAATATTATTGCTCTATTTCTCTGTCCTGTCCAAATTATATAATAATGAAATAACTGCTATTTTTTTTTTTTCCAAAGAGAATGTATGAATCTCCTTTGGTCCAAATTCAAGAACAAGAGTTGAATTATTGCTTTGTAAAAAAAAAAAAATTTATAATGATTTTTTAAGAATATTTTAGTTGAAGTTGAGACTTAAATTTGTATCATTTTAATCATGAGACTCATACAAAGTTTTGTTGTTTGAATAGTAAATGCTTTGTAAGCTTTGAAGTAGTAAAAAAAAAATTACGAATATTTTAGTAGTGGATTCAAGATATTTACATTATGTATTCATGTAAGATGTTGGGATTAATGATGCACTAATTTATATTGAATTAAGTTTTGCTTAATGAATCTATTCACAAAATTTATTCTATTTGTATCTTATTATTACCAATACAATTTATATGTTAATGGCAAAAGAAAAAAAATATTAGGAAAAAAACAGTATTGACATTTAAAAAAATAGAAAAAACTTTAAGCATGCGTGAAAGGACTAATACATAGTTACGTACATTGCAACGCATTTATGTTAGTTGATAAAAGCATTAGTTCAAGAGGCATTCAAATTGAGTAATATATTTAAAACTAATTTTTTAATGATATAGAAAAATCAAAACAATTGACAATTTTCAGATTAGAAGAAACTAGCCTTGCATGTGCTTAAAGATGCTTTTTTTTTTCCCCTAAAGGACAAAACTATCTATTTATCATAATTTAGGATTGATGCATTTTTTCCAATTACAAAAATATCTAGGGATGCGATGAGATTTATGCGTTTCCAAATGTGTTTATATTTTGTGTTACATCTCATCACACTCCTAGAATTTTTTGTTATTTCAAAATATAACAACCCCGAATTATAATAAATAATTTTTTTAATAAAAAAATAGAAAATAATAAGTGCCTAATCAAGAAATAATTTGTTCATCACACCCCTAAGTATTTTGTGATTGAAAAATGTAGAAATACCAAATTATAATGGATTCAAATTAATAACCTTTACCAAAACTAGCCTTTGAGCATGTGCACTTGCGTGTGTTTAGAGGCTCTTTTATTTTTTGGGATAAAGGTTAATTATTTGCATCCATTATAATTTGGGATTACTAAATTTTTCAATCACAAAAAAACTTAAGGGTGTGATGAAAAAATTATTTCACTTACAAATACATAATAATCATCACACCCTTAGGTTTTTTTTTTTCTGGATTGAAAAATTTAGTAATCCCAAATTATATTGGATGCAAATTTTCAACCTTTATCCCAAAAATTAGAAAAGCCTCACATGCGTGCTTAAAAGCTAGTATTATATTGTGGGGCCAGAAAATCAAGCAGCCTCGGCCCACCTCAAGCCAGGCCCAGAGACCCGCGCTGAGAATGCATGTGGGGTCCGAGGATGAAAGCGTGGTGTCCAGCCCCCAAGGAACATATCCGAGGATGACCCCGCCCTCGGACATCCGAGACCTCGGAAGTACACGAGCACCACTCCACCAAAGGGGGGTCTTCTTGAACATCCGAGGAGGAGAGGGGCAAGTGCCACGCGTCGGCAACGGAAGCACGATGAAGGAGCAAGTCTTAGGCGAGCTGTCACCTCCACATTGAATGCTCTCAACTAACGTTTCGGCCGCATTAATGAGGATAGGACTCTGAACAGTGTTGTCTTGGGTGCTGGAACCCATAGGGGGAATGGGGATGCGGCTGATGGGACAGGCTCTCAAGTGGTGGCCTGGCTGATCAACGAATGTAGGGTTAGGATCAGTTTAGAGAGAGGTATATAATGTAAGGAGTCTCTCTTGAAAAGGGGGGCGGCATTAAGGAAGAGGGTAGCAACTCGTATTCGGGGAACCAATTCATGTCCAGAAGACAAGTCCGAGGAGCATCATTGGGCACCCCAATTCATGTTTAGGTTGTTAAACCCATATGCAACCATGCAAGGTAGTTGCATCCCATACTGGGGCCTAGTTCTTGAGCCCACTCTCTATAAATTCATTGGAGGGCAAGCTGGGCTTGGGTCCACTCTCTCAACCTGAAGAAGTGCCCCAATCTAGTCCCTACATATATATTCTCTTAAAAAATGGAGAAAAAAAAAGTCATATTATATGTATACATGCTCATTCCTTACATGTAAGTGAAGCTTTTTATATATTGTGAGAGATACTAAACTAAAATTATAAAGATATTCTTAATTTATTTTATTTTTTTAGATTTTTTAACATCATATTTTTTATTTAAATACTATCTTATTTTATATAAAATTTGAATAAATCATATATTATTGAATAATTGAAAGATCTTCACTTTTTATAAAAAATTTTAATTTAAATTAAGTATTTATTTTTATCTTTTATTAAGGTATTATGAGATAATTTTGCTTTATTGAAACTTTTACCCCCTTAAATATTTGAATTTTATTTGAAAATAAATTTATGTACCACTTAAAATACTAACAAACTTATAAAATAAACTAGATGCCTATACTAATAACTAGCCTTTAAGCATGTGTGTTGCGCGTGCTCAAAGACTTTTCTATATTTTTTGGTAAAAGTTAATAATATTCATTTATTAACCAAATAAAAATGATAAATTTTAGAGATAAGCAATAACTGTAATTTCTTTAAAAATAAGATGAACATGAGGGGAAAGTGATGTAGGACATGGTTTAATATTTAATATTTGTATTTTTATGTAATTTTTTTAAAATTTTAGGTTTAGGTTATTTATTGCCTTGTTTTAGGTGTTTTTAATGTCAAATTGAGGTTTTATATGCTTTTGTAGCTGCCTTAGGGTTTCCTAGCTGCTTTAGGGTTTCTAGTCACCCTAGATTTTCTTTTTACTATTTAAACGCATTGTAGCCTCCAAAGGCAATTCAGTTATCAAACTATTATTAATAAACACAAACTTTTGTCATTTTTTTCCTCTGGTGGATTCCAGTTTTATCACCTTGTGGATTCGAGGTTTACCATCCAGGGACTAACAGTTTAGTTTCTATCCATCCAATAGAGTATTGTGTGTGCTTTCTTCAGGCTTCAGTGATATCAGTTGGTATCAGAGCTTTGACATACCCTGATCTGGTGACTAACCGATGTGACGGTAACCACCACAACTACAACAACGAAGTTAAAGACGTAGTTCACACTAGGATTGAGTTTCACTAATTTCGTAAAGAGAAACAACCAATTGTTGATGAAATCCTACAAATGATTGCTACCCTTCTTGCTAGGAAATTATCTCACAACAACAATGATCAATATATTCAAAGACGCACTCCTAACTACAAGAAAATTCCATTCTTTGATGGAGATATGTGTAAGTTGGATTTTATTGACTGACTTCTTGAGTTGGATGAGTATTTTAATTTTTTGAAGAATTTTGATGAAGAAAAAATGCGTCTTGCATTAAATAAATTGGACAATGAAGCAAAGGAATGATGGGAAGACATTTAAATCGGTAGAAAGCCCATCTAATTTGCTATTGGCAAAGAGTGAAAAGGGTATTAAGGGCTTGTTTAGAAACCCCATGATTCAGTTTTCATAACCCATAACTCATAACTTAATTCCCAATATAACTCAAAAACTCAAAAAAAAAAAAAAAAAAAGGTTATTAAATTGAGTGCCCGTTTGTTTCAGCTTTCAGATGGCAAAAAGCGCTTTTTGAAACCAAAAAAAATAAATCAGGTGTTTGGTAATGTTTCAAAACGTGCTTTCTCAAAAAAGCTATGTTTTGAAATGCAAAGAATTCATCCAAAACGTGCGAACAGGTTTCTCGAACTTTTGCAAATGCAAAAGCGCTTTTGATCAATATTACCATTGGAAATGCAAGGAATAACCCAAATTACCCTCATCTTACTAATCACAAAATACACTGAAAACTGAAAAGACAAACAAAGAAAATAATATCTACAATATGCCGGAACCTCCATTGCCAATCTCACTCTCAACAACCCGATCTAAATCTTTTGACATGGCTGAATCTGCATCAATCTGACTTCAATTCCCATTTGGTTTTGGGGTTACGAAGAGAGAGAGGTATTAAAGATTTTTGGTGAAATTTAGAGAAATGATCTTAGGTGAATCTTCCTGATCTGAATCATCTTGTTTATGAGTGGTTGAATTTAGAGAAAAAGAAAAGAATAAAGAAGATCAAGGTGAAGAAGTGCGAGGGTGTTACAGACGAAGTGCTAAGGGAAAAGGAAGAAAAAAAAAAGGAAGAAAGAGAGCTCTGTGGAACGTTCTGAAGTTTGGACAAAGTGGTAGGGAAAAAAAGAGGAAAGAAGGAAAAAAAGAAAAGAGTAAGGGTATATGTG
>NW_027069680.1:13249-40749 GCF_002906115.3 Quercus suber | reverse complement strand
TCCATCTCCTTGTGATAGTCATCCACGCTCCTATAGCCTTGAGTAAGACCTTGTAATTTCTGATACAAGTCCCTGTAGTAGTGATTAGGGACAAACCGCCTCCTCATGATGGCCTTCATTTCCTCCCATGTCTCAATAGGCCTCTCATAGTTCCTCCTTCTGTTCATCACAAGTTGATCCCACCATATAATAGCATAGTCAGTAAACTCAATCACAGCTAGTTTTACCTTTTTCTCCTCAGAGTAGTTGTGGCACTCAAAGATGAACTCCACCTTTTTCTCCCACTCCAAGTACACTTCTGGATCATTTTTTCCTTGGAATGATGGTATCTTCATTTTGATGTTTCCTAGGCTTCTGTCAATCCCATCTTGCCATCTTGGATCTCTTCGGAAACCTCTACCACGCCTTTCTCCCCTTGGCGCAAACTGCCTTCATTGTTTAATGAAGCTTGATCCTCTTCATCTTCAAACTCATCCTCATGGTAGTCATCAGAATCATCCATGCGGCACGCCTTCCTTGCCTTCTAGCATTAGGGGCTCTTTGTGGACGCTCCTCACGCAAAGAAGCAATAATAGCGTCTTGCCTATCCATCCGATCCCGAATATCATTAAACACCACGTTCATACGTTCAAATTGTTGTTGCATAGCCTGCAACATGATGGATGACTCCTCCCCTCCTTTGTTTGATGCTTCGCCCCTGGAAGACATAATTTGAAACTACAAAGGAATGTAGAAATAATTCCTCACAACACTCCCTCACGTGTTTACACTCAAATTATGTCACTCACACTCGTGTTTCACTCTTAAATTGGCTTTTTCCGATATTAGTCTCACACTCTCTTGCCTTTTTCCACTCGTAGCTTCTCCTTTTCAGTTCTGCTTAAACTAATAAACTTAATCAAGAAATTCAACTTGTAGTATTTAAACTAATACCAATGGCAAGAAAATATGACAGAAACACTAAATCAAAGGAATAGGACAAAAGAAAATAATATTTTGGTCTGAGGGAATTGAAACTACAAACAATTTTTTTTTTCTCTTTTTATTTTCTGTAGTCTTTTTTTTTTTTTTCTTTTTTTTTTTCAAGCTTTTTTTTTTTTTTTTGGGAAGCTTGGTGCACGATTTTAACCTAGTGCACGTCACAAAATAAGAACGAGAAACAAAGAACACAAAAGGAACAAGACAGGATGATAACAGGAAACAAAAGATAAAGGGAAAGAAAACTGATTTTAGAACCTGGCTCTGATACCAAATGATGCGAACCTCAAATGACACGCTTTGAGACCCAACAAACAGTATTGGAATAATTGCCCAAGAAAGCTAAAATTCAGATTTTGATAGAACCCTGACCCAACGTTTATAAGTGAAACGCGAACCAAAGGTATAAGTAACAGACCTTGACCCAATGATTATAATGGAATCATGAACCAAAGGTATAAAGTTTGAACGCCACAAGGAAGAATCCCTGATAAGTTCACAGTTCTTGAAGAACCAAAGAAGAGCAAAACCTCACCTTTTCTGATTTTTATTCAATCATCCCTTATTACAATGAGTGCATGCTATTTATAAGGCATGACTGAAAATAGAAAAATATAAAAAACGTACTAAATAATAAAACCCTAAATAAAAGTTGATTTGGTCTGAAATTAGCATATCCCAAATAGGAAAAATAGCTAAAAACGTTCTAAATAATAAAAGCTCTTTGGATTTGTGTTTGTGTTTTTTTGGCTTGTTGCTGGTTTTGCTGAAGAAGGATTGATGGGTTTGTGTGCTGGATTTGTCAGCATTTGTGTTTGTGTTTGTGTTCGTGCTCTTACTGGATTTCTGTTTGTGTTGTTGCTTAATCTTGTGTTTGTTTTCTAAGGAAAAAAAAAAAAAAGAGAAAATGTCAAATAAAGGAAAATATTCTTGTTCTTAAATATGTATTTGTGTTCTTACTGTTCTTGCTTTTAGATCTCAATTTATGTGTTTTTTTTGTTTTTAATTTTGTTTTTAATTTTTTTTTATTTAGTTAAAATTAATAAATTAATTTTTTTTTAATTTAAATGCTGATGTGGCATTTTTTAATGCCAAAATAAATTTTTTAATTATTATTTTAATGTGCCGTTAGCCACCTCAGCTTTTTCCATTAGTTGGCTGACGGTAAGGACTAAAACAATAGGCGTTTTCCAAGATAGGGACTAAAAGCGGTAAAAAAAAAAGTTAGGGACCAAAATGGAAATCGTGTGAAAATGTAGGGACGAAAATGTGCTTTTCGCCTTTTTCCTTTTTGGGTAGAGATAGTTATTTTATTTTATTTTTTAATTTTTTTGAACATGGGTAGTGGGAAGTTATTTTTTATTTTTATTTTTATTTTTTTGTGATTAACGTTGACTATCTAATGTGTAGTTAATAACCGGTAAATTTTTTATTTTTTATTTTTATCTTTTATCTATTTATGGTTTTAACCTCATTTCTAATTTTCAGGAATAAAGATAAATTAATTAAATTAGGGGTATTTTTGGAAGTGAAAAATGCACTAACTAACTTTCTGAATCCTCTTAATATATATATATATATATATTAACATATAGAAGAAAACCTTAGCTAATAACCGGTAGATTTTTTTTAAAGAAAACCTTAGTTAATAACATTAGTTTCTAGTTGACATTAGTTAATAACGAGTAGAAATTTTTTTTTTTTTTTTGGTCGAGAAAACCTTCATACCAAATTGATTAGAAATAAATTGGGTAAAATAAAATTAACACTCTTGAGTTTGAACTAATGTCAACCAGATCTAAAACATTTCAAAACGAATCAATTTAGGTTGAGTTTGGATTGCATTAAAAAATTATGGAGTCTGCGTTTGGTGGTTTTTTTGTGGGTCCCATATACTGTTCACAGGACTCGCAAGTACGAAAAAATGCAATTGTTAAGTTAAAACTGGGTCTCACGGCATTATTCACACATTTAAAAATTATTTTGCTACAATATTTTCAGTAATAACCGATATCCAAACAGACTCTTTGATCCTTAACTGTTACTTATTTTCTTCTCTCATAGTGATTAGGGAGTAGGAACCAAATTGATCAATTTTCAAATGCCTTAGACTTAGCTAATATTAGTCAAAATCTCAGAGTATTAATTGTATTTTACCCTAATAAATTAAATTTAAATAATTAAAAATAAATGACTTATAATGACAATTTTTTTTTTTTGAAAAAGTAAAAAAACTTTTTCTTTGTCATTATAATGACAAAATTAAATTGACTAGATGTAATTTCACTAATTTGTAATTAAATTAACCTAAAAAAATAATTTTGTAGTTAAATTAAAAAAAAATCCCTTCAAAAAAAAAAAATTTAATGAAAACGAAGGCAGAGAGATCCAAAAAATTAAAAATGTCACCGCCAGTGTCCCATTTCTCTCGTTTGAATTCAAATTCCTCACCCTACCAAATTTGAAATATATATCTTTTCCTCAAACGTACTGATTGAGATCCGAAATCATACAAATCAAAATCCCATAACACTGTTTTTATTGTTACTCTTACATTTTCAAAACCACCTTCCCTCTCTCTCTCTTCCAAAACCCTAAAACTCTCACTCTCACACACACACACACACACACACACACACACACACAGTGAGTGATAGACTTGTGAAGCAGGCAATATTGCCGATGACAGCTATCCCAGCTCCGACGCCGGGGCGCGAGCTCTCAAATCCGCCGTCCGACGGCATTTCCAACCTCCGCTTCTCCAACCACAGCGATCATCTCCTCGTCTCCTCATGGGATAAGGTATTGCTTCTCTCTCTCTTTCTCTCTCTCTCTCTCTCTCACTAACATTTCGTATTGTTCCGATTGGGCAGAGCGTTCGACTCTACGACGCGAGCGCCAACGCGCTGCGCGGCGAGTTCATGCACGGCGGTCCCGTACTCGACTGTTGCTTCCACGACGATTCCTCTGGTTTTAGTGCCGGCGCTGATAACACTGTTAGGCGGTTAGTCTTTTTTTTTTTTTTTTTTTTTTAAATAAACATTTTGCCCTAATTTTCTGTTTGGTAGCTGAGAAAGTGTGGGAAACGAAAAAGAAAATTAGATAATGTTCAAGCAGAGCTCTTATATTCTACAGTACTTATAAAAAAAAATGCATGTACATTCACCTAACTGAGCTCATAGGCTTTAATTAGTTGAGCTAAGAAAAATTATTCAGTTTTTATGGTGTTGGTTGAGGTAAGATTTTCAATCTGATTGGCCAGTGCTGATAACACTGTTAGGCAGTCAGTGTTAAATTTATGATTCTTGAATTTTTTGCCTAATTTTCTGTTTGCTAGCTGAGAAAGTGTGGGAAACAAAAAGGAAAATTAGATAATATTGAAGCTGATTTATTCTATTATACAGTACTAATGTAAAATACAGGTACATTCACTTAACTGAGCTTAGTACAAATTAGTTGAGAGTTAGTGAGGTTTTTGTTCTCTGCTCTAATTTGATGTTTAGTTGCTGAGGTAATGAGGGAAAGGGAGAGAATGAAATAGGCTTCACTGAGTTGAGCTCAGTGAAATTAGTCAATTATTATACTTATCAAAAAAAGAAATTAGTCAATTATTATGGTTTTTGTTGAATTAGGATTTTTAATATAATTTAATAGCTTTGGAGTTGAGTTTTCACTTTTGATGTTCATAAATTGATGTGTTTTTTCTTATTTAGAGTTATGTTAAAAAAATAAACATACATTTTGCTAGTTGATTTAACCATTTGCGTGTATGACTAAAAAATATATAATGAGCTTGAGCTTGTGACTATTTCTATCATTCTGAATTTAGCTGAAGCTTTGCATTGTTGTGTTTGAGTTTGAATTCATTACTTCTATCTAGTTTTTATGGCCCGGTTTCTGATGTTGATTATGATTTTGGAGACATAATTTTTTGCTGCTTAAGATTATGGGTCAATGTTTCAGGCTTGTTTTCAGCTACAATAAGGAAGATATTTTGGGAAGGCATGATGCACCTGTGCGTTGTATTGAATACTCTTATGCAGCAGGTTTGTTTTCGTAGTGCTCATATTCACCTTTGCCCATCTAAATTTTCTTTTAGTTGTTTTGCTGGTATGTGATGATTTGGAGGCTGTTGCAGCTTCAGTGTTTGATGAATTAATAACGATTTTTATTACAAACCCTTTCAAATCTTAAACGAACCTGAATATATATACATTCTAGTATTTTTAAAAATACTAGACTTTTCAACCACAGGCGTGTGAAATTATTGCTGAAAAATGTCACTTAAGGTATCATTGTTGTTTACCCTCTCTACTGTAGGTGTTTTAATTAAAAGTGAAGGTTAACAGTTTCAATATTCTGTATAGTTGGCCATGACCATAGTTTAATATGTCAAGAGACCCAAATACTGTTAAGTTAAAGATTCTATATTCACATGATACGGTGTTATTGGGCATTCTCTTATCCTATGGCAAGATTTATAAGAGCATTCACATCAAAGCTCCTAAAAACTTTAGCATTTAGCAACTCAAAAAGTTATCTTATCTATTTTAACAACTCGCTTTATAATACACCTAACATCAAAGGTTCTATTTTTACATTCATCCCATTAAAACAATATAAACAACTTATTAAAATAAAATAAAACTTATCCCATAGAAATTCATAGCAACTAGCCACCACCACTGTGGTAGCCACAACCCACCGTTGAAAAAAAAAAAAAAAAAAAAAAAAAACCACAACAACGACAACAACCACCCAAATGTGACAAAAATTCAAAGAAAATTGAACCAAGCCAGTAATTTTTAGATTGGGTTGGTTCTGTGCTCATGGTTGCATAAATGGTATTTCCACCTCCCTTTATAATGAGATGGGCTATGGAGGGTAAGGTTGTGGGTTCAAGTCTTACAGGGTGTGTGTGTAATTTAAAAAAGAGAAAAAGAAAAGAAACATTGCTGGTATTAAAGTTACACTCACACTCATTTCTTAAGTGCCTGTATTTGTATCCATCTTGAGGACTTATAAGGAAGGGGAGTTAAGAAGTGTGTCCTGGCTAAATTCTGTTCTTGGCATCAAAACAAATATGTGTGTTGGTGGCACATAGTAATTATAGTATAAGATAATGATTTTAAATAGTTGGTTACAGTGTAAGAAATCAGTTATGCCTGGTAACCAGAATACAGTCTAAACTATTGTATGGTTTTATCTTCTGCAATGATTACTATAAAGGAAAGCCAATGTGATTATTAATTTATGATAATTTGACAAAAAGTTCTTTTACACGGTTTTGAGGTCCTTTTGTCAGTTTTAACATTAGAGTTATGGATGCTTTGTTGGATTAGTTGCATTGATTTTCTGGGCGCTGTTCAACATTAAATGGTATTGACTTATTAATTATGAACCCAAGTCATTACAAATAGATGCAGTTGCCAATTCATCATACAAGATTCTCCTACATGCAGGGTATCAACTTCCCTTTCTATCTTAACTGTGTTGATTCTATGGTTGGCATCGCTTAGTAGTCAAATATATACCAGTCAAACAGAACCATTTTTGTTTCAATTTACAGCATTTAATATTTTCTCTTCTGATAATCATCTCAGGGCAACTAATCACGGGTAGTTGGGACAAAACTCTGAAGTGTTGGGATCCTAGAGGAGCAAGTGGGCAGGAGCGCACTCTTGTTGGGACATACCCACAGCCGGAGCGTGTTTACTCGCTTTCTCTTGTTGGACATCGTTTAGTTGTAGCAACTGCTGGAAGACATGTAAATGTCTATGATTTGAGAAACATGTCTCAACCTGAACAGCGAAGGGAATCTTCATTAAAATACCAAACTAGATGTGTGCGCTGTTATCCCAATGGAACAGGTAATTTTCTGACCTTCTAGTGTTCTGGTGCACTGACAGTCTTTTCCTTATGTCAGTTTGCAGTAAAAAATAATAGTAAAATCATATGGCTTTGTGCTTAAACACCATCCCCCTTTTCCTCTCTCTCTCTCTCTCTCTCTCTTAATTCATTTATTCTCTCCATATTTAAGAAATAAGTCAACTATTTACTTGAATTTGCTGTACTTTCTTATGCTGTATTTTGAATTCCAGTTGACTACTGTTAGTAAACTTACCTAGAAATTTGTAGCATACCTATTTGCTAGTGTGATAAATCCTCTGATTCAGATTGCCCAAAGTGGACAGGTAGCTATAAGATTGTATTTGGCCAACAGGCTGTTTAATCGCAGAAGGGTTTATAGCAATTGGCTAAAAATAGTCCACAGTTTGTCTATGTGATGCACTCTTGATCTCTGTTTCTAGGATTTAATTCCGACTCATTTGAATATTGTATGCAGGATATGCGCTTAGTTCTGTTGAAGGCCGAGTAGCAATGGAATTTTTTGATCCTTCAGAGTCTAGTCAAGCCAAAAAGTATGTGTTTAGCTATTGATGCACCATTAAGAAGCAGAAAATTACTTGAATAATGTGCCTTCAATTCATCAACTTTTGTAGTTTGTCCTTCTTCCTTTGTGTTTCTGTTAAATTATGATGTTTCTTGCATACCCTTGAATGTTTCCAGAAATGAATATTTATACATATACTTAAGAGGTGCAAAATAATTGAGGCATTTTAAATCTTCCCTATGGCTCTGCTTGTGCCTATCTATTTACAGTTAAGAGTGTCATAATTGTGGAGTGTACTGTTGGTTTTCTACAATTACTGGGTGCATAGTATCACTTATTAAACAGTCTTGGTTAAATGACAAGCTTGGTCATGTTGTGTGCCATAATCTGTGGATGGTCCTCTTAGGGTTGTATGAAATGCAGGCATGCCTATATGTTTATTTTATTCTGCTGCATGCCATTCAGCTGTCATTTTAGTAATTTAATATATCTACTTTTTGCAGGTATGCATTTAAATGTCATAGAAAATCAGAGGCTGGAAGGGACATTGTCTACCCAGTAAATGCCATAGCATTCCACCCTGTGTAAGTTTTTACTTATTATTGTTCTTTGTGAGTTGAATTCTAAGTCTTGTAATTATTGGAACACATAAAGGATAGGCCAAAAGTCCAATATTCTATGTCAAAAGAGTAATCTTTATGATTTAAAGAATTGTTCATTCTTGTCAATTTAGTTTCCTAGGTATAATATTCTTCCCTCTTCTCGTGTGTGTGTGTGTTAAACTATTTAGTATTCTAAAAAAAAACAGTGGGTTAATTCTGTATTAGAAAATGAATGAGTTAAAGAGGTTTAAAGTTTGTGCATGTGTATTCAAGAGTTAGGCCCTTTTGGATATACACCTTTGTCAGTTTTTTTTAAGAACTTCTTCCCTTTCCCTATGTGTGTGTTAAAATACTTAGTTTTTTCAAAAAAAAAAAAAAAAGTTTCCTAGGTATAACTGTCCCATGGTTTATTGCTCAATTGGATTGTTTGGAACAAGAAGCACATGCTCAGATTATTGTTGCACATAAAAGGAAGAATCTGGTCTCATAATAACTGAGAAAGTGATGGCTCATAGTATAATATAGTCATCGTTTAGGGATTAATAAAGAAATTGTTGACCTGAAAGAGATCTGAGTAAATCAACTTGGGAACTTGAGTTGATAGATGATATAATTAAAAAAAAAAAAATTATAAATAAAGGGAATTTACAGATTTTCATATGTTCTTGCACTTGATTGGCTGATGTGAAGACTGTTGTAAATTTGCAATTAATAAACTATCTTTGCACTGGGGTAGACTTCACACCCTGAGATTAAATGTAGCAACTTCTTTCTATACTAGTCAGTACTCACATAGTTACTGGTCCATTCTTGCAAATTTGATCTGCAGATATGGTACATTTGCAACTGGAGGTTGTGATGGTTATGTGAATGTGTGGGATGGGAATAACAAGAAGAGGCTGTATCAGGTAAAATTTTGCTCATGTGATAGTAATATCTTGTTTATATTGTGGCAAGCTTGAATTTTTTGTAATTGCTATTTTTTCTTCTTATTCAGTACTCAAAATATCCGACAAGTATTGCAGCACTGTCATTTAGCAGGGATGGCCGCCTGTTGGCAGTGGCATCAAGTTACACATTTGAAGAGGGAGACAAACCGTAAGATCAACTCTCTCTCTCTCTCTCTCTCTCTCATATATGCTCTAATGTATTGTCTTATCACTTTGCAGTCATGAACCAGATGCTATCTACGTTCGCAGCGTAAATGAAATAGAGGTCAAGCCCAAGCCAAAAGTGTACCCTAATACTCCCGCGTAACTTGCTGTGTAGAATCTACTTGTTACATAGTAGTCTGGACATAATTTTATTTTTCTTTTTTAGTATTCTGAGATGCTTCAGATCTTCCTAATGAAGCTTGTGAAAACTTGATTCAGAAACTGATGTCTTAAGGAGATGAGCTATCTTTTAACTTCATATTCTTACCAAGTTCTGAAATCAAGAAAATGCCGAGACTTGTCGGATATTTTGAAATTACAACTGGCAAACAACCAAATTGAAATTCACTAACTCATGCTCAGCCAAAAAAAGAAAAGAAAAGAATTTCACAATAGGAGTGGAAAAACATATAGATGCCGAGACTACAAAGCAACACTGACACCACATCACAAGCTTGTCTAACATACACTGAATATGAGTAGTATGTGCTTCCGCAGCAACCCATTCAAAGCTCTCTTCAACTTAGTCTCAAAGGGTTAAAGTGCCAATTCAGCCTTGTTGGTTTGGTATTCCTTTGTAAGAGGCAGGGTATGTGCGACTCCAAAAAGTCTCAGGTTTTTTTTTTTTTTTTTTTTTTTAATTTTAATTTTTTATATATATATCTGAAACAAAAATCACTTTCTGAGGCCTCAATAGTGAATTGGGGATGAGGGATGGAGAGAGAATAACATGAGACACAAACCAATCAATCTACCTCCCAATTCTGGATCTTAGTTTTGTAAAGATCATCCTCTAATCACCGAGCCACAGTTTTTGTTTACCAATCCTACACGGTATGAATATATAGAGGATTCCAATTTCCAATAGTAAGAAATGTACATGTTTGTATTCTACATTTGGCTATAAGAAACAAAAGCAAGATATCATTACTCCTAAGCATGCTTTTATTTGTTCGTTAGCTCTTCAAATTAAATTTTCCATAAGGGATTATAGTTGCTTAGGACTTATGCAAGGTTGTCAAAATCAAGATCCTACGTAGGATCGTGGATCGTAGAATCGGATCGTGGATCGTAAGATCTTACATATTTTTAGATTTTAAGCAAAAAATCTATTGATAGTGACTTTGTATGTTATATAATCACTTAAAATATGAATTCATCCATTAAAAAAAAATATTGCATCATAAAATGTAATTTGCACACACTACATTGTTCTTATATCATTCTAATGAAACAAAATATATTTAACTTTTGACATAATGTATCTAAAAAGTTCAGTACATGTTTAATTAGCAACTAAGTACCAAAATATTATCTACACATATGGAAAATGTTTTCCAAATTCTAAGTTCCAAATCCAAAATAAGTTAGGCTAATTAGCATATAAAAACTAGGTAACTACAAATTTACAATATGTAATCCAAAAAAGAATTCTCAATCTAAGGTAAACTAACTAATTACAAATATGAAATCTAAAAGAGAATTCTCATTTTAAGGTTCTTCTAATCTAATCATTGTCATTGTTATATCCCATTTCATCATTTAAATATTTTAGGTTTTGTTTTTGAAAACGTTAAACTTAAGTACTTCAATTCATTATTGGGTTTTTGATAACCCATTGGGCTTGTGGGTTTAGGTGGATTATCTTACCCAAATGAATCCCACTTAAAAAAAAAAAAAAAAAAGCCAAATGGTAGGATCGGTAGAATCCCATACGATCCTACGATCCTACATATGATTCTATCATTTTTGCGATCCTATTACGATTTTAAACTTTTTGGTGAGGTGGGATTGTAAAATTGTGTGATTTTACAATCCAGATTGCGATTTTGACAACTATAGACTTATGGCTACAAGGATAGCTTATTGTGTCTATTTTGTAGAAGTCACATTGAGGTGAGAGACTATTTATCTTTTGAATGCCTTCTAATACATTGACTGGGAAGATATTTTAATATGTCTAATGCATTGACGGGTTAGAGATTGGAATGCTGAACTCGGTCGGACTTTTGAGGACCTTGAAGCCGAAGGTAAGAGCTTTCAAAAATTCCATTTAAAATAGAGTTCTTTGTCGGTTTTGGAGGATTGCTGTTTCTAATTTTAAACAGTGTTTCTAATTTTAGACTGCTTGCGTGCTCTATTTGTTTTCTCTGATGTTGCAATAGTGAGACTTGAGAGTCCCGTATCAGCAAGCTTGGTTTATGTTTAGGTTTTAGTGAGAGGCAGATAGTTCTTCCCAGCTGTTTTGTTATCCTCGCCTGTCTGTTTTATAAAGCCAACAACAACAAAATCTATGTCCAAGAATATTAAGAATAGCACCAAAAAAATTTGGTAACTGCAGAAGTCAGTGTAACATAGGTAGCATATATACAAAAACAAAAGCCAAAATTTATACTTAATATGCCTTTAGGTTAGGCAAGTGATTAAGCATTATACATTCTCCAAGATACGATGTATGATAGGTACTGAAGAACCTCCCTACAGTCACAAAAGGGGATTTATACCATTCCCACGCCATGACTATAAGTTCAACTGAATCCCCAACATAACCACCTCCAAGGCTTTGGATACCAGCATAAATATATCTTCTCGGACGTTTATGCTACTGCAATTGCGCTCTAATTACCTAAATCCTGAAGGAGCTGCTAGTGGACCAGCTCCTGGTGATCCTCTCATAGCTCTTGATTTAGCAAGCAACTCATCATAATTCTGAGCAGAGAAATTATAATTAGAACTGACATGGGGGCTTGAATCCTTTAAGGAATGCAGAAACAAAGAAGAATGGAACATTACCCTTTTCTCAAATGCATTATCCTCTTTATTGATTATCTTGTCTGCAAGGCCGTACTCTATGGCTTCCTGTGCTTGAAGATATTTGGGTCGCTGGGTGTCTTTAGCAATTTCTTCTTTGGGTTTCCCAGTTCCTTTTGCTAATAGCTCAATGTAGGTTTCAGTATTCGCATCTAGTTCTTTGGCCTGAAAGAAGTTGTCACTGAAGTGCATATATATATATAGAGAGAGAGAGAGTGAGAGCAAGTACCTTGATCCACATATCTACGGCAGCCCCACTTGATCTGTTGACTTTTGGCAGATACAATTTTGCTGTAATAAAGAAGTGAGACGGACATTCAAAAGAAGAATTGGAGCTTAAATGTATACTATATTGCGGGCACATACCAAACATAAGGGCAACAGTTTCAAGTACATAAGTCAATCAGCAGGCTGCAAAGTTGTACATAATAACAAACAAACTGTAGTCCTTTTTATTGGTAAATTACATATGTACCCAATGGGTCTTGAACTCATAACCTCATCCTCCATACAAACTACAGTTTGACACAAGAAGTTCTCATCTCATAATGGATTTTAACATAAATTGAAACTGGTGAGACATTACAGGATTTAAAATAAATAAAAAAAATTGAAAAATGGTAAAAAGATTCTTCTGGAGGGAAACAGGTTTGGAAAAGGCCTCAAACATGTAGTAACTTGATCTGAGCATCATGGAGAAAGTAAAAGCGGATATATTTTACAAAATGGATGTGAAGCAACTAAATACGTGACTCTTTATTTCTGTAAGAATACAATTCATAAAATCGCAAAGGAGTGCAACTCAAGTACACAGGAAGTATTCAAGAGATAAATACATGACAGATTAAGTAAGGATTGTTCTATCTGAATTCTGGTTTCCTTGTTTCTGATGATGATAATGTCAAATTGATAATAGTAATAACACTAAAAATAATAAGAACAGAATCTAGTTTTTCAAGAATGAATGGAATAATCAACTTTGTATTTTTTGAAAAAAAGAGGGATAATGATATATCCATCATTAGCTAGATAGAGGTGTGCAGTAGCAATCTTAATTAATTAAACCCCATTTGTGCAAAATGGTATATGAATCTTGAGTAAGATAGGGTGTGGGGGAATTTTTCTTTTCTCATCATCTTTTTTTTTTTTTTTTTTTTGGGGGGGGGGGGGGGGGGGGGGGGAAGGTGGGGCGCTAAGATTCATTTTTTTATGTAGAGTAACCCTTCAGTATCCAGGATTGCAATTTCTAATTCAAGCAAAAATCAGATTTCCTTCACTTGTAAGTGAAAAATCTTGTTCATAGTTTAGGCAGAAATATTATGAAGCCTTACATTAGTTGATTCACAACATAAACACCACTTTTGGTCCTTAAAGTTTGTCCTATTTTTCAAAATTGATTCTTAAAGTTTCAAAAGCATAAATCAAATCGTTTAAGTTCATAAAATGATCAATTTTGTTAATTTGGATACCAATGTGTTATATAATTAGGGACATTTATAATAAAAAGGTCTATGTGCCTCAGAAATTGCTCGCAGGCAGTCCAGATAGTTTAAAAGTGCATGTGACCACCATGATTGCTCACCATCTCCACATGGCATTGATGAGGAATTAAAAAAAAAAAAAATGCAAAATAAGATTTTCCACTTACTAAACATGAATTTACAATTTTTTTTTCCTATTCCATGTTTGGCTTGAAGAAACAATGTTAAGAAAGAACAAAGAAAGGGTGGAAAAATATTTGAGCAGTCATTTTACAAACTTTTAAATCCCTAGGGACCAAATTGGATAATAGAGCAAACTATAAGGATCAAACGGGATTATTTTACACACTTTTAAGGATTTCATTGCTGCTTTTTTTATGCAAATGCATTATTAATAGGGACAAAATACAATTTTCATTGCAATTACCCTCACATACAAAAAATATTTGAGTGAAGGTAATTCATTTTAACTCTAGTAACACACTTCCCAATGATAACATGGTTTCAAAGCAATAATGTGGCAGAGAGTGAAGAAAAAGGGTATCCAAGAAGCTAAATTCAAGGCTTATGATATATTATATAGCAAATTGGGGATGAAGGATGGAGCAAAGAATATATATAAAAACTTGTTAAGACAAGAAATAAATTGTGTCAAGTGCATCAAGGATGAAGATCACATAATGTTAATAAAGGAAGAGGAGATTACAGAGAAATGAGAAAATTATTTTGATAGATTTTATAATGAAAGTGATACATGAGATTGGAGTGAATTGAGTATATCAACTGAGGATAGAAACTGTTGCCCATTAGGATTGTGCACAGGTTGGGTGGGTTGAGGCCTGTATATCTAACCAATTTGCTACTGACTCGGTGAGTTGGGTGGGTTTGCAAATTTATACAAAATGCATCTACTTAAATTAGGCCTTCTCTAATTGGGCCATAAAATAAAGCATTTTAGTTGTCCCTTTAATAGGTATTATTTATCTTCTTAAAAAAATTAATTATTATTTATAATAACTCTTCGTTCTCTCAAATAAAAAAGGAAAGAAAAAAAATTGTTGTAGGTGGGGGTCGGTTCTTAACGGGTTAAAAAATCCTAACCCACGAATCAAACTGCTAATTTGATGGTTAGAACCACCTAACATGCACCAACTCACATAATAAACCTGCATGAGTCACAGCAGGTCAGGAGGGTGAGCAGGTCAAGTTGAATTGCTGGACAGCCCTAGAAACCATTTTTTTTTTTCTTCAAAGTATTAGAATAACCGATATAGAGGATGCAATATTGAGGAGGATGGAAACAGGAAAAGTCGTGGGACCTGATAAATTTTTTATCGAAGTTTGGAAATGCTTGGGTGTATGTTGGTTGACAAACCTTTACAATAAGATTGTGTTAACAAAATGCATAGGAATAAAGAAGCACTAGATTAATCTTTATATGTGTGTGTGTGTGTGTAAGAAGCACTCTAATATCTATTTAAGGGAGATATTCAAAACTATGCAATTACTGTGGAATTAAGCTTATAAGTCACACTATGACACTTTGGGAGAGAGTGGCTGCATATAGGTTAAGACATGAAACAACAATATCGGGGAATCAATTTGGTTTTATGCTGAGGCGATCAAATATGGAAGCTATTTTCTTAGACATGTAAGATCTCCAAATGGTTTTATTGACCTAGAAAAAAAAATACAAGGTACCTAAAATTTTATATGATAGGTGTTAGAGGGGGGAAAACCCTCTAAATTATATTAAGTTGATTAAAGATATATATGACAAAGCTATAGCTATTGTGAGAACAAATGAAAGCATCACAAGCGGGTTTTCTAGCATTATAAGCTTGCATTGAGGATCAACATTACATCCATATCTCTTTGCACTACCATTAGAAGAGATATAGTTCGATTCAAGATGAATTACTTTGGTGTATGCTTTTTTGTAGATGATATAGTTTTGATGAATGAAACTAGACATGGAGTTTTATCAATATATAGCCCCCTAGACATGGATTTAATCTCAAATTAAAAATTTGGAGAGATTCTCTGAAGTCTAAAAGCTTTCGGCTTAGTAAAACAAAATAGTTCAAAAAGGAATGAAAGTATGGTAAGAGTAGAAACAAAGATGCCAGGGTTGTAAAATTTGATGGTTAAGAGATACCAACGAGCGAGAATTTTTGATATCTCAAATCAATAATTCAAAAGGATAGTGAGATTGAAGAGGATTTGAATCATAGTATAAGAGTAGGGTGTATGAAGTAGACAAGCACGTTGGGAGTATTGTGTGACCATAGATAACTATCAAGTTAAAGGAAAATTTTCCTAAGATTTCCATAAGACTAACAATCCTCTATGATACCAAATGTTAAGGCTGTTAAGAAACATGTTCATAAAATGAAAATGAGCGTAGCTGAATTTAGAATGTTAAGATGAATAAGTGAAAATGCAAGGAAAAATAGGATTTGAAATGAGAAAATTTAGTTAAAGATAGATGACCCCCTATTGATGAAAAGACTAGGGAGAGATGTTTGAGATGGCTTGGTCATGCACAAAAGAGAGTGATTAATGCAACATTGAGCGTGGGTGAGTTGATTCAAGTCGAGGGGAATGAAAAAAGGTAAAGGAGATGTAAAATCATTAATAGAGGCAGTAAAAAAGTACATGTCAGTTAAGCAGGTAATGGAGAGTATGACTTCAATTAAAATAGAGTATGACTTCAGTTTGAGAATCCACACCCAACCCTTAAATTTTGAGATTAAAGCTTGATTGTTGTAATTGTTTTTTTTAATATTAAAATTGAGTGACACATAAGCAATTTGTAATACCTGGCAAGAATTTTGTGAGTTAGATAATGGTAAGAGTAAAATTGAATCGTGTTCAAACAAGAATTGAGTTGACACAATTTTTTTAGGAACAAAATGAAGTCAGTCCTAAAAGTTGAGGACCAAAAAGTGATTTTTGTCTAAAAAGAAATAAGCCTTTTAAAACCAAACGAATTGTAAACCAACTCAACAACATGGATTAGGATCCTCCCATTTCAAAGGATCCATTTCATGATCAAGATCTTGTTTTCAAGAATCTAAAAGTGTGCATAGTGCCATGTCATTTAAAATCTCATCCCACCATATAAAGAATGATAGTTGATTTTAAATGACATGCCAAGAGGCTTGTAGCTCAACTGACACCTTTTGGTGTTTCCAATGGAGACTTTAAGGTTCAACTCCCTCCCCAACTATTGATTTTTTTTTTTAATAAAAAAAAAAACCCTAAATTTTTACTGCAAAATGGACCCTTTTAGTTTTTTGGGATTTGTCCTGAATGGCTATTTGGTGGCCGAACCTACTGCTTCAAAGTACAATATATTACAAGTTAACAACTGAGAGGTAACACCACTGTAATAAAGAACGCCCTTCTATAACATTGAAAGCAGAGATCCTAGGTTTTCTGGAAGCTCTCCCAACCAAAGGAAAACGGACTTAAAAGAAAAACTGAAAGTCATTTTGTAAATTGTAAAAGACACGGCTGGAAAATTGTGAAATGGCTAGCTCTACACTATGCTTCAGTTAAAGTTGATTCCTAAGTTATTTCTTTTTTGACTGTGAATATGGTGCAGTGATACAAACACAGCATCCTCCTTATAGCTTACAGAGGTGCAGAACAATTGCATAAAGCAGTTATTCTAATCTTTTGAATTTTAGAGGGAAGTGAATCATACTGGAGGAATTTGGCTGCATAGCACGATAACCCTTTGCTCCAAGTGATAGAAGCATTGCTGCTTGACCATATGCCATGCCACAATTTATGGTATAGACTTCTGATTTGACATACTTCAGGAGGATAAAGAAAGACATGAACAAGTTAAAGAAAGTAGGTTAGGTAGGCAAATAAATAAAAAATGATAACCAAACCAAATAACATATGAAGAAAATCTGGCCATCACCATGGGCCTGTTTGAACACCATTATATTGCATCACAATAGTCATTGATGCAAACAATCACATGTAGTTGATGATAATACTTACAGCCATCATGTCAGCTATGGCATATGCCTCAGTTTCAGATCCAACAGTCTCATTCTTCTCATTCTAAATGGCAAAAGGAAACAAGATGAATTAGATACACTAGTTTTGATAACAAATGTGGTTCAAAGTTTCAGACCTTATAAGTATTATTTAACAATAAAAATTTTCAAAATCAGGAAAAAGCAGGACAAATAAAACATCAGATTCCACTGCCAACCTGTGTTCCGGATGAGTTTATGTATAGATATATAGGCTTTGAAGGGTTATCATAATCCAACCACATAAATTGAGCAACAAGGAGCTCAGTTACTGATGGTACAATCTGCAAAAAGCAGACAGGAAATGATCAAGATGGGTCAGATCAAATGGAAAGAACATGCCAGCCCAATGAGATTTAGTAGTGGCTTACTGGCATGCCCAGATAGCATATACGAGCATCTAAGAGNAAAAAGCCCACTATTTATCTTCCATTAAATGACCTTTAATCAATCCCAAAACCAAAAAAAAAAAATGCAAATTGAAATGAACAGTGGCAAAATAGTATATAGATAAGAAGGGTGGGTGTGTTTGAAGATTGAAAAAGAGAGAGAAAGAAACTCACATCCATCTTTGAGATTTTCTTCCCTGAACTTCTTGGGAATGTGGTCCAAAGACAGGGCAAATGGGGACCTGAAGCACCTTCTAGTTATGGTCCTTCTGAAAGAAGAAGGAGAAGGGAAAGCAGAGAAGAGCTTTGTGCCTTGAAGGAAAGGTGAGGGACCCACTTCGCCAAATGCTCGAAAATCATCGATGGTGGACGGGGGGGGAGCTGAGAGTGGAGAGAGAAACGAGGTAGCCATAGAGAGAGTTGAGGGTTTCTTCGGGTGCAGAGAATGGATGGGTATGCTTTCGTGACACCATGTGGCATAGAATAGAAGTAGTCCACAACAACCCGTGGGTTAATGGGCTTGGGTCTTTTTTTGGTGATTGGATTTACATCCACAAAACAAGTTTAAAACTAAATCCAGACCAGTAATAACTTGTTCCAAATATTTCCATTTTTTTTTTTGATAGTCCAAAATATTTCGATTACTACCATATTGGAGGTGGGGGGAAAAATTCTCTCTTTGTTGTCTCATCTCATAATAACACGGCTAGATGCACAGCTTAAATCCTTTCCCTTCTAAACCCCAGAACTTTATATGTGTAAGAATGACAATTTTTATCTATAATATCCATGAACCCATTTATTACCCACTTCATTTAGATAAGTCTTAACCTAATCTATTTGAATATTTGTGTTAAATGGGTAAAAACCCATTAGGTTATTTAATTGTATGGGTATTAATGGATAAACTCACTAATACCTACTAAAACCTATTTAAATTTTAAATAAATAACATAAAATCTCAATTTCTAGAAAATGACCAAAATACTTCCAAAATTTAAAAAATAACCAAAATGCCCCATGAAATCTAAAAATAACCAAAATACCCCTGAAACCTAAAAATTACCAAAATACTCCAAAAACTTAAAAATGACCAAATACCTTGAAACCTTAAAATTACCAAAATACACCATAAACCTAAAAAATGACCGAAATATTCTGAAACCTTTAAAACTAGTCGCTAACAAGTGCACTGTATGGGAAAATTATTGATTATGAAAAAAACCCAATAATGAATGAAGAATTTAAGCTATTACTTAAAAAAAAAGGAAAAAAAAAAAGTATGAAGAGTTTAAGCTATCACTTATGCAATATTTTTTTTTTTTTTTTTTGTGCACTCCAGTTAGACTTTAGACAATAATAATATGGTTATTACTTCTACTATTTTTGGGCTGAAATAAGTTTTTTTTTTTTTTTCCTGAATTGAAATAAAGTCATTTGTTGACTACTTTTTTTATGTTGGAATTTATTTATTGTTATTGTTAAGCTAAAATATTTAAAAATGACTATCTGATTATTTATTTAATAGAAATATTTTTATAAAATGATATAATGGCAGTTTTGTGAATAAAAAGGCATGTGATGGTGTCATAAATGTCATCTCTCTCGCTGTCTCTCTCTCTCTCTCTCTCTCTCTCTGTTTTGCGTTCTCTCTACCTTTTCTCTTCCTCTCACTTCAGACTCCTTTGGCCGCTCTCTTCTTCTTCTTTTTTTATTTATTTTATTTATTTTATTTTATTTTTTTTTATCTCTTTCTCCCACACTCTCTACTCTCTTCCTCTCACGGCTCACGGTGAAGCCTCTCTCTTCTCAAGATCGACTTTGGGTGGGCGGGCTTTAGATCAGCGTGGGTGGCTTCAGCTCGGTGTGGGGCCATGGGTAGCGTGGGGTCGTGGGTAGCCATGGATGGCCATGGGTTTTGCTGTTAGTGGGTGTTTCTGGGTGGTTGGAATTTTAGAGGTGTTTTAATGGAGTTTCTGGGTGGATGGAATAAAAAGGAAGATGACGAAGAGGGAGATGGGATTATTTTGGTTTTTTTTTTTTTTTTTTTTTTTGGAGAAACTTTTGGTTTGGTTTTGTGCTCATGTTTACTGTTTTGGTTTGGCTTTGGATTTGTGCTGCGCTTGTGATATAGAGGAAAATGTGAGGAGAAAGACTTGATCGGGTTTTTATAAGGAAGGAGGAGTATTGGGGATAAATAGTTATTAAAATTAGAATTTTTGTTTTATAATGCTGATGTTTTAAAACTAATGATGGCGTGGAAAATTGTGGGAGCTTCTACGACTTCGGTTATATCTATATAACTAGTTGCTAACTCGTGCTATGCACGAGAAAGTTCAAAAAAAAATTATTTAAATATATTATATGTTTTTTTTTCTTTATTAAGCACTAATAAATAAAATTTATATATTTGAACAAATAAATCAAGGTTTATAGTAACAATTTCCACATTAAAATTGCAATAATATAACACCAAAAACTTACATACAAATAAATACAAAAATAATTTGTTTATGCTTATATGCTTCCACTTCTCCTGGTTGAAAATCTTCATTACTATACACAATTGTATCTTTGTATGATGTAATCTCATTTTTAACCTCAAGGAAAAGTTAAATCATGGTCCCAAAGGGCAACATAAAGTTGTTTTCAGGCCCCTGGCAGTGTTCTTTCTTTTCCATGGTACCCTAGATCTCCCAAAAGTGAAGCTTATATGCCTTGAAAAAGAAAATAACTTATTAACTTCCTTGACAATAACAAAGACCCACCACATGAAAATGTCCACTTAACAGAATAAGAATCATATTATTTAGTTTCACTAATCCACAATTGAATTTAGTAACTCACATTAAAGATAACACTAAAGACTTTAAATTACATACATACAACCATCATTTCCATCATGAAAATCAAAAGATATGAGCATGTGGTTTGAAAATCAACCTACAAAATTATCAAGCTGCAAAAACATTGTATTTTTCAAACAGCAACACTTAAATTACCAAACAGCATCATAAAGAAACATGTGCATCTGCAACATTAGGGCCATCAAATATCAAAGGCACCATACATAAGGACTTCCCCAATTGCCATTCCTAAATTCCTATTGAACATTAGAATAATCAACACAATAGTCATTATCATTGTATTTTAACACCCATAACAATTCTTTTTATTAGATTGTAACCTGTATGCATGTCACGCACAGATGCCTTTCTTTGAGAAATTACAATCATTAATTGAAGACATTTCTGCTTGCGTTAACTTTTCTCAGGAAGAAGATCATGGAATCCCATTGTCTTCTTAAAGTGTCCAAAGATTATGTTCAAATACAAGAAGACTACTGTATTACTCAACTAAAGGACTATAGTCACCAGTTATCATAAATAGTGTGCTACTCTGCTTGAAAGTTAGAAATACTTAATCCCGAGAATGGAAAAAAGTTAAAGACAGTAACAAAGGAGCAATGCTAACTTCATGCTTTTTCAAGATCAAGATAAAGACACTGCAATTGCAAGAAAAAGCAATATTCCCATCAGAGAGGCCCTAACTGCTTGAAGGTAGGAAGCATATCTAGTATAGAAAAATTACTGTTTGAATTTGTACGTTTTTCATTGGTATCAATGCCCTCTTAGTGTTTTTCGTCCAAAACAGAATTTATCATTCTCAAAACAAATAAAGGTTATCAATTTACTTTGATTTTGTTTAACAACCTATAGTGTGGTGAGTCAATAGTTCTTTCTGTATTGTACTTTAGGCTCGTTGCGCCTTTCTACCAACATCCTTCCATGATAAATTTTAATTACGATTGATTAACAGCTGAATCCAAACAAAGCTAAAAGAAAGTAAATGACAAGAAGTTGTAAATACCAGAAGATTTTCACACAAACCAATATAAGTGTGAAATCGTAAACACAAAATGCAGAACAGTCAATAGAAGATCATCCTTAAAATAATAAAATAAAATAAAAGGGTATTTACAACCCTTCTCTGATTGAACAAATATGATACTCTCCTACTCAAAATAAAAACATCAAACTCTAAGTTACCTATGCATTGAGGCAATTAGTTTGACATTGAGATAAGATTGCCTTCATCAACATGCTTGTGGATGACATCAAAGTATGTTGATGGATACAAAAATACGTCAGTAAACAACAATGCTGGAGAGTTCCACACACACACACACACACACACACACACACATATATATCAAAGTAACAGCTGAAACCCCGTTAGCCAATGTTTAGTGACAACTACATTACAGTGTCACAGGACTTAAAGCATAAATCTCATTATTTTCTTAAGGCATTGTGAATGACAATTAACAAAGACAACAGCATAAAAATGACTACAGATAGGGCATGAATATGAACAATGTACAAATATAAATACGAAACAGGCTACGAAAGCCCAAATGAGCATAGATATCATCACACAGGCACAAAATTTACCGACCTTCCATGGAGCAAACAAATCCCATCTAGGCTTAAACCCAGTAGCACATATCACAACTTCAAAATCATCACCTATAGCTTCTGCTAGCCTCTCAGAACCCTCTGTTACATCAGTTCCATCAAACCCCATCTGTACTGTAGATCATCATGCATAATTCAAAATCCCATTCAACCCTAAAATCCCTTTTTTGTGAAACCAAGAGGAATAAGTTTCAAATAATAAAGCTCTAACATAAATTTTCTAATTCCTATTGATCAACAGTGAGTCAGCAATATCAATAAAAGAAATTTGAAATTTGAAAAAGATTAGATTGTAATTTTCCATACATGAAAAATAGTCCAACATCAGAAAAGGATCCCAATTCTTCAGGTCAATCTTGAAAATTTAATACCCAAAAGATAGAAAGTCAAGAACAAATGAAGTAGGGAAAGTTGTGTAAACATGGGATTATGGAGAAGAGTTTATCGGGTTTTAGAAAAGTTTGTAGGAAAATATATGAAATTTTCCCCTATGCATTGAACACCGTATGAGTTGTTATTTCAGATTAGTATACATGCCCAAGCTGAAGGAAATTAGCAAGAGCAACTGGAGTCAGTAAATTTTTATTAATTTAAAGGAGAAGAGAACAACGTTCATCGAGAAGTTACCATCTCGATGTTACTCTTCTCCGGTCTCTAGTTCGCAGCGTTCATCTAGAATCGGACTCCCCCAAATTTCGCAATCATAGATCTTCAAAATGGTTTTTTGCTTTTGGGTTGTGGGTTTGATATGGTCTAATTATGTTGGTTTGTGGGTTGCGATTGTTGTGGATGGTGGTGCTGCTACTGCCTGCTAAGTTGTGGTGGTTGTGGGTGGAATGGGAAAGGAGAAGAGGAACGGGAGAAATAGGGCTTGAGGAAGGAGATCTCTGTTGGTTTGTGGGCATGGTGGGTTTTGATTGAGGAAGGAGAAGGCAGAGAGCTGGCTTTGCATTTATCGGGGTTTAGAAAAGGTTTATGTTGCGTAAAAAAGTTTTTTTTTTTTTTAATGTTTTTTTTTTAATATTATGGTGACATGAAAAATTGCGGAAGTTTCAAAAGTTTCGATTATATATATATTGATAACTAATAGCCGAAACGTTTGACTTTTCGTTGATCACTCCTCATTCTGCCACATGGCTATATAAATTGCTGACACGTTCACTTTAAAACACTAAAAATTGTATCTTTTCGGTGGTTTGCTTATTTAGTTTTAGTGGGTAACTACTTATTATTGTTTATATATGCTGTTTACTTTTTGTTTTCTTCTTTTCGTTTTTTCGTTTTCTGTTTTTTTTTTCTCCTCTGCGAGAACAAACCCAGCAAAGGTTGTGGACAAAAAACAGAGCACCCTTGATGCTACTGCTATTGGTAATTCTTTTCTTCACAATCATGCTATAGTTTTTTGTTTTTAATTTTTAATTTTTATAATAACAAACATTTTTAACTAAGGCATTGAAATATTTTGTGCACACAATGTGTTTGAGAAAATTTTGCGCAGAGTAGACCAGAGAAAATTTTGCGCAGAGTAAACCAATTGCCGATAAAGTGTTTTGCCTTTGTCATATTTGCTGTGTTTGAGATATTTTCCAACCATTGTATAAAGTTGTTTTGATGCTTGACAGTAATGGTGGGATTAATTAAATTAAATTATATTAAGGTATTTGTCTTCTTGAATCTTTGTTTGACTGAGCATTGGTTTATATATTCGCTGGTCTGTGCGTATTGGCCTAAGATTTTACTAGCCTCTGAGCACGCGCTCACACGCGTGCTTAGAGGCTTTTCTATTTTTTGGGAAAAAAGTTAATAATTTGCATCTATTATAATTTGGAATTATTACATTTTTCAATCACAAAAAATCTAGGGGTGTGATGAGTATTATGCGTTTGTAGGTGAAATAATTTTTTATCACACTTCTAGATTTTTTTGTGAATGAAAAATGTAATAATCCCAAATTATAATAGATGCAAATTATTAATTTTTTTCCCAAAAAATAAAAAAGCCTTTGAGCACGCACATGAGCGCGTGCTTAGAGGGTAGTTATTATTATTTTACATATATATATATATATATATATAAAGGAACCGTGAGAGTGTAGTAGGATAAGAACTCATATTTGAACAAAACACACGAATATAAAAAACGTAGTTACAAAAAATTTTTAATAAAGGAATATAAGAAACGTGAGAGTGTAACAGGAATATAAGAAAACCTGTGAGTGTAACAGGAATATAAAAAAAACGTGAGAGTGTTATTATATATATATATATATATACATTTATACACACACACACACACACACACATATATAAGACAAAATAATAGTATAGAAAGGATAATGATAACAAAGCAAGGAAACGAAATATAAACCAAATACAGGAAAGTAAATAGTGAATGGATGAAATATACTTACATTTTTGCTGTTGACTACACATCCGCTACATAAGTCTCATAGCTATTGAGTTTAATTAATATGCTGTAAATAACAAATTCCAAAAGAAGCTATAGAACAATGGTATTAAATAGAATTTGGTGACAGAGATTTGAAAAACATAAGCTTAAATTATTTGACATGAATGGAAAGAAAATGATGAGTAAATACCTTTTTAAGTGGCTTCCTCTAGCATGTAGTCACCTATTACTATTGTTCCTCTTAGTATAAAAAGTAGGGACTTGAGGATGGAGATGGGGAGTATTTTCTTTTTTATGGAAGAGATGGGAAGTAATTTGATAACATTATAATTGTTAGGGAGATTTAAATTTGTTATGGGTGTATCGCTGTTTTTTATTTTATTTTTTTTTGGGGCAATAACTTTAGATGTATTTGAACACCCACATTTTACGTGTGTTAGTTTTTTTTTTTTTTACTATTAGTATGTGGGTTTTTTTTTTTTTTTTTTTTTTTTTATATTTCCAAAAAAAAAAAAAGTGGGTTAGTGAGAGAGTGTTCCTATTTTGTAGGCAATATTTTAGTACAAGTTAGACATATATTTTACCAAATTATCCTTTAGTTTTGTCTGTGCTTAAACCTAAAGAAATAAGGGTATTTTGGAACAAAAAAAATAGGGTCCAAACAGGTGCAGCCCCTTAAATAGTACTATAGATGTTTCATACATTTTATGGATAGTTAAGGATATTTAAGATTTAATTCTTCATTTTATTTTAAACTTAAGTTTGATTTCTATTTTTCATTAAGTAATTTAATGTTTCATCTTTATACAAAATAGTTTTCCCGTGCATAGCACGGGTTAGCGACTAGTATATATATATAGATGAACAAAATACCCACGAAACTTAAAATTACCAAAATGCCCCCTAAACCTAAAAAATGACTAAAATACCTCTGAAACCTATAAAATGACCAAAATACCATTAAAACCTAAAAATTACCAAAATACTCCATAAAACCCCATGAAACCTAAAAATAACCAAAATACCCCTGAAATCTTAAAATTACCAAAGTACTCACGAAACTTAAAAAATGACCAAAATACCTCAAAACCTAAAAATTACCAAGATACACCCTAAACCTAAAAAATGATTGAAATACTCCTGAAACCTATAAAACGACCAAAATACCTCCTAAATCTATAAAATGACCAAAATACACCTGAAACCTAAAAATTACCAAAATACTCCATAAACCTAAAAGATGACAAAAATAATTTTGAAACCTATAAAATAGCCAAAATACCCTCAAAACCTAAAAATGACCAAAATACCCCCAAAATGTAAAAAATGATCGAAATACCCTCAAAACCTAAAAATTACCAAAATACCCCCTAAAACCAAAAAAAGGATTGAAATACCTACACAACCTAAAATTACCAAAATACACTCAAAACTTAAAAAATGACCAAAATACCCCCGAAACTTAAAAATGACCAAAATACCATGGTTTTAAAAAACAGTACAGTGAAAGAAATGGAAATGGGATTGGTTATCGATTTTCTGGTCTGACTGGGGTCTGACCGATGGTCAAATCGATGATGTCATAAATAATTTAATTAATAATTTTTTAAATTATATATATAATAAATAATGATGAGTATATTTAATTTTTATAATGTTAATAATTTTTCACGACTTATATAATAAATATCATATAAATATTAAAGGTAATTTGCTATATTTGTTCATAAATATGGTTAAAATGCTAAAAGAGGAACACATATATAGCTACAGGACTTTCTAAGCTCCACCAAAAAAGGAAAAGAGATAAAGAATAAATAAATAAAAATATCCACCCCACTTTGGTTACTTCTCCCAACCATTACTAACAATTAACAAAATAATCCTATAAAAAAAAAATAAAAAAAATAACAAAGTAACAATTTAACACCCACCCACTTTTTTTATGACATATCATTTACTTCTCCCAAGTCCCGAGACTCCCAACCTTTCCACTTTCCTAATAGAATTCCATCAAAATCCAAATTGGCAATTTCGCATAACCACTTAATCGTCTCTCTCTCTCTCTAATCTATCTCTCCCTCTCACCTTTATTTGCCAAGCTTGTCCCTCTCTCTACAACATATCAATTATCAATAGTTCAAACTTCATACCAAAATACCTTCCTCCACCCTTCTTATGTTGCTTCTCCTACCTCCTCTCCAAATTTTATTTTACCTACAGATTTGAAAGCTTCTTTAACCAAATATCATTTACAACAGATCTCAGATTTCCAAAATGAGAAAGAGAAATCATTCACTCCCATCATCCACAGCGATAAAGTAACTGCTGCACCAATGGGAGAGGCCGAATAGGGAAGAAATTAAGAGAAACAAAGTCATTTTCTTTGTATTTTGCAAAATTGGTTCAACCATACCAGTTCCTGGTGTTGGAAATTTAGACCCCTTAAACACACAGATTGCGTAGCCTAGATTAATTAGCCAAGTTGTTACTTAGTCAAATTATACAATTCTATGTTAAAGCAATCAAATAATCATATCAAGATATAAAGCAGCGGAATAATAAATAACACAAGATATGATCACCCAGGAAACCACTCGGTAAAAACCTGGGGAGGATTTGACCCACCGATCCTCAAGGCATAACAGAATTCACTATGAAAGAATTGAAGTTCTTACAGAAGGACTACAAGCTCCCCGCTCGACTTCCTAATGCTACCCACCAGTAAAACTTCCTGACACGACCA
>NW_027069680.1:0-9667 GCF_002906115.3 Quercus suber | reverse complement strand
TTTCTTGAATTCTTCAATCAGCTACAAGCTCCCCGCTTGCTTTTCTTTTTAAGTTCCAATGGTTGCAACTATAATGATCTTCAAGATGTTGAAATCATCTCTACCTTGAAAACCCTAAGTTTTGTGTAAAGGAAGTCTCCTCAAAGATCTCACACGAGATTCACACAAAACAGCAATGTATGAGCAACAAAGCAATATGGACAACCCACAAAAACGTGGCTAAGGTTTAGTTTATATACCTAGGGTAAAAACACAAAAACCTAAACGTTTAATGAAGTAGGGCTGAGTTGGAAAATCTGCAGAAAATTCAACCTGTGCGATTTTCGATCGATCGAGTCTATTCTTCGATCGATCGAGTCAGGCCGAAAGTCCCAAGTACTTCTGCAGCCACTCGATTCCAACTTTACAATATTAAACCAACTTTAAGCAATTCTAAACAAGACTAAATACACTGTTTTGATCATGGTTTGCCAACATTACAAATTAGAGTTCTAAATACAAAAACTCCTAAGACCTTAGAACCTAACACCTGGTTTTATGGTTAAGTCGGTCAGTTTTTTATTATTTCTGTTTTTAGATGATTTTCAGTTTTTAGCCATAATTGGATTTGATTGGTGGTCAGTTCCTGGTTGAACCAGTCGGATTGGCCGATCCGATTTGGTTTATAAAACCATGCAAAATACCCCCCAAACCTAAAATATGACCAAAATACACCAAAAACCTAAAAAATTACTGAAATACCCCAAAAACCTAAAAATGACCAAAATACCTTGAAACCAAAAAAATTATCGAAATACCCCAAAACTTAATAATTACCATAATACCTTTTGAAACCTACAAATTTACCGAAATAGCCCCAAAATCAAAAAATGACTGAAATACCTCTAAAACCTAAAAGATGAAAGAAATGCCCTCATAACCTAAAAAAATGACCGAAATACCCTTAGAATCTAAACAATGACCAAAATAACCCCAAAACTTAAAAAATTACCGACATTCCCTCAAAACCTATAAAATGACCAAAATACTCTTAGAACATTTAATTTGTCAAAAATACCCTTGAAACATCCAAAATACCCCAAACCTCTATTTTGGTAATTTTAGATGTTTCAAGTGTATTTTGGTCATCTTACAAGTTTAGGGGTATTTTGGTCATTTTTTAGGTTTCAGGGGTATTTCGGTCATTTTTTAGGTTTTGGGTTGTGAGAGATCTCGACAAAAGCGTCCCTCAAAAAAGAGAGATTCGGGTACTTTTTAGGGCACCTTTCTTTTTGGGTAATTGGTATGGAGTCACCACTTATTTTTTTTATATAAAAAATAAGAAAAAATAAATATATACAAATACATGACTGAATTGTTCTCTTTATTGATTGAATAAAAGAAATTACATATCTTGAAAAACTTTAAAATTACATAGCTTTGGGTCCTAGTTACAATATACCAAAAATACATGGCTTTAGTCCTAGTTACATTCTACCCAAAAAAATAAAGACAAGGCTAGATCTACTTAGCCAAAGACCTAAATCCAGAGGCTAGGTTATGGATTAGGAAGGTGTTAGGCACCCATTCCACCTAGACAAAGTCTGGTCTTCTAGACTCTTGTTGTTAGGATTAGTACCCTTAAATCCTATTGTATGATGCTATGTATGATATTAAGTGTGACATTATGTATGACTTACTATTGTAATTGATAAAGTTGTTTTATTATTATCTAAAATAATGGTAACATGAATATTTGGACATTATCATATGGTCCATGAGATGCATAGTATGTGATTTATATGAAAAGTCACAGAAGATATAAATCACAAGTTCTTTGTAAATTTAGAATTATAGTTCGTAGTTGGTGATAAAATTGGGCGTTTCATCTGCGAAGACTATAACATATCAACTAAGATGATTTGTTTTGACCATGGAAATGAAGACTTCTGTGTTGATATGTTTCAAGAGTTAAGAGATATTGAACTAGACCGCTGTGAGATTTATTATTCTCTTAATGACTGTTAAATGAATAATAAATCTCACGACTTATATTTGTATGAATACTTAATCCTGAGAGAATAATGGACCTGATCATGAGGTGTAGGTTGCTTTGATATATCAGGAGTGAGATCTAAAGTCACGGTCAAAATCTCAGTATTTTGGGCAGCCACGTTTAGTGTTGATGGAACATTTATTCTTAAGATGGAATTCATAGTCTCTTATCGAAGATACAAAATATTCTCTTGAGATAAGTTTAATGGGTTTGTTATTCAGAATGTTAGGCCTAACTACTTTAGTAAATAGTTACTAAAGTATATATTTATGAAATTGGATTTCATAAATATATGATGAATAACTTAAAAGATTAAACTGGGTACTCAAGGATTAAGATGTAGTAATTTACAAAGTGGCAGTTTACATTCATGACTTTGTATTACTACGAATATTTTATGAATGAGTTGCATGTACAATAAAGTTTTGGGATATAATTTATTAATAAGGCTTAGAGTACAATTATATTTATATAGTGGTATTAAATATAATTAATGGTAATTTTGGATTTGTTAAGAGTTGACAGAAAAGCCCAAGGCCTATTGGAGCTAGTGTCTTATTTGTTCCCTTTTGGTCTCACTCCATGTCACATACTAAAGCTCAATTAGAAATGCCCAAAAGGCTAGCCCAATTAGATAATTAGTTATTAGAAGAGAAACATACAGAATTTTGAAACAATAACAAGTACATGAAATGGTATGTATGTGAGTATTGGACATTCTTTGATTCTCTCTAGAACATACACATATAACTAATTGAAAAACCACACTTCTTGGGCATCAAGTGTAGTTGGAGTGAAGATTAAAAGTTTTCCCTAGTGCTTCTTATCTTTGGTTTTGAATTTCTCCACATCAAGGTACACTCTCTTATTCCTATATTCTGAAACTTACATAGCACATGTTATCAATTGTGAATGAAGTAGATTCGTTAATTTTCCACTGTGTACATGCATACTTCCATCACTTGTGACCAATATACCATGTTATGCATGTCATGAATGATATGTTAAAAATGTGATACTAAAATTAAATCACACAAATTTATTTATGAATGAAGTCTCTTCTTTTGTTTAAAAAATTCAGATCTGTTTTGGTTGGTAAAAAAAAAAATGATTTTGATTTGTCAAAATACTAAATTTATTTTGTAGTATTTAAAAAGATGGTTTTTGATGACAAAATTTCAGATATGTTTTGTGATGATAAAAAAAAATGGTTTTTAATGACAGAAAAATCATATCTATTTTTATTATTTTAAAAGAATGAAAAAGATTTTTTTTTTTAAGAAGAGAGTTTCACTCATAATTTAAATTCATGGAGAATGAATAAAACAAACACAAACACAACAAGGTTTTATCTTTTTCTTTATTTAAAAAATTTGCATATGTTTTAAGAAAAATCAGATTTGTATCTTAAGAAAGATACAAATCAGTTTTGATGTGAGAAAAATTTAGTTCTGCATCTAAGGAAGATGCAGATCCCTTTTATTTTGAAGAAAAATTTAGATCTACATCTAAGAAAGATGCAAATCCATTTTATTTGAAGAAAAATTCAGATTTGCATCTAAAGGAGATGCATATCTATCTTATTTTGAAAAAAAAGAGTTGACTACATGCAGATCTTTAAAACTAAGAAACAAATTATAACAACAATGAAGGAATCAAGAACATATTTTCATGAACTAAATTAACAAAGTAAAATATTAATATCTATAACAATTAAACATGCATCATCATGATATAGAAAAGCTAAAAACAAAAGGGTTAGAAAACAACCTCTTGCATGAGCACACTTTGTTCTTGAGAGGATATTTTAGGGTTCAAAGAAACTTATTCAGTTATCTTTGAAACCTAAAAAACCCTAATTTAAGCAGCAACACTCAAAGAGAGGATCAAAAAATTTGAACAATTTGAGAGCCTAAAATGTATGCCTCCCAGAGTGTAGAAATAGAAGTATCAAGAATGCTTTCCACCGCTACCAAGAATAAGGATATGAAAAATTCATTCCTTCTTGAAATATGTTTAGCACAAAATCCCATGGATTCCTGGTGTGGGGATTTAGGTTGTACTAATCATATATGCAATTCTTTGTAGGGGTTCTAGGAGACCAGAAAGTTGAGTGAAGGGGAATTGTCTCTTACTTTGGCTGATGGGAGCAGAATTCCAGTTGTAGTTGTTGGAGTGTTTAATTTATACTTTGATTCTAGGGTTTTAATATTGGAAGACTGTCTATATGTACCTAATGTTCGTAGGAATTTAATTTCTGCAACTTAATTAGGTAAACATGGATATTGAGTTATCCTGAAAGACAATGTTGTAATAAAGAAGGATAAAATGTTTATCTATTCAGGCAATATTGTTGATGGTCTTTATATTTTAACTCATAATAAGCATGAATTATATAATTCTGAATTAGATAATAATTCACATGTAAAATCATTTAAGATAAAGTTTCCCATTAGTGATGCATATCTTTGGAATTTACATGTAGGTCATATTAATTTAAATAGAATTCAAAGACTAATCAAAGATGGTCTCTTAGAGCCATTAGACTTTGATGGATTTCTAGTTTGTGAATCTTGTTTGGGGGGCAAAATGATCAAAAGATCTTTTAATACAAAAGGTAAAAGAGCCCAAGATTTGCTAGAACTAGTGCATTTAGATGTATGTGGTCCTATGTCAACCCAAGCAAGAGGTGGTTATGAGTATTTTATTACTTTCACTGATAATTACTCTAGATTTGGTTGTGTACCTAATGAAACAGAAGTTTGAAGCCTTTGAAAAGTTTAAAGAGTTTAAGGTTGAAGTTGAAAATCAATTAGGTAAACGCATAAAGGCCATTTAATCTGATTGAGATAACGAATACCTTCTTGGGGAATTCAAGTATTACTTAATTGAAAATGGGATTATATCCCAATTAACTACACCTGGAACTCCATAGCAAAATGGTGTAGTAGAAAGAAGGAATAGAACTCTTTTAGATATGGTTAGATCCATGATGAGTTATTCAACTATACTAATTTCTTTCTAGGGATATGCCTTAAATACTGCAATGTATCTTCTGAACTTAATACCTTCGAAGTTTGTTCCTAAAACACCTGTAGAGTTGTGGATTGGGTGTAAACCTAGTATGAAACATTTCTGTATTTGGGGTTGTCCAACACATGTGTTAAAAGGAATGTCTGACAAGTTATAGTGTAAAACAGAATTGGTTTTCTTTGTAGGGTATCCAAAAGGAATTGTTGGACGTTTATTCTATAGTGAACAGTTTTAGACCCTTTAAACCAACCAGATTAACCTAATTAATTAGCCAAGTGATTAATTTAGTCAAGTTATGCAAATCTAGGTTATCACAATCAAACAATCATATCAAGAATATAAAGCAGCGGAAAAGTAAATAACACAAGATATGATGACCCAGAAAACCACACGGTAAAAACTTGGGGAGGATTTGACCTAGCTATCGTCAAGGTAAACTTGAATCCATTATGTGAAAGAATCGAAGTTCATACAAAAGGACTTACAAACTCCCCACTTGACTTCCTAATGCTACCTACCAGTAGAATTTACTGACACGACCACGTGCAAGCTCCGAATCCATAGACTCCTTCTTTCTTGGATTCTCCACCAAGTACAAGCACCCACGCTTGTTATTCTTTAAGCTTCAATGGCAGCAACTGAGTTGATCATCAAGGTATAGAAAAATATCTCTACCTAGAAAACCCTAAGTTTACATGAAGGAAAGCTCCTCAAGGATCTCACAAGAAATTCACACAAACCGCAATGTATGAGCAACAATACACCCAAAGCAACTCTCAAAAACATGGCTAGGGTTTTGCCTTTTATACTTAGGGTAAAAATAGAAAACCCAAAACGTTTAATGAGGTAGGGTTGAGTTGGAAAATTTTGCAGAAAAACATTCTGACCGACTTTCGATCGATCGAGTCTAACTTTCGATCGAACGAGCCAGGCCGAAATGCACCAATGCATCTGCAGCCTCTCGATTCAAACTTTACATAAAATATATAACTTTGAGCAAGCCTAAACAAAACTATACATATTGTTTTGATCATGGTTTGCCAACATTACACATTAGAGTTCTAAATACATCAAATTCTAAGTCTTTAGAACCTAACAAACTCCCCTTTTGGCAATCCGTGACAAAATACAAATTAAAAGCTCAAAGTTTACAAGTAAAAACCCTTTACAAAAATAATGCTCATAAACACAAATTCAATCCTAACTACTATCCATCAGTTGCAAGTGTAGACAGTAACTCAATTGAATCAACCTGTATATTCCTAAAACACTCAACAAATGCATAAACGAATGTGTGACAGAAAACAGTAAATCAACAGGTATGACATTCTTGTATGTTTCACACAACACAAAATGAAGACATATATCAATGAATAACTCATAAATATAAATCAATAAGCAGTGAACACAAGAAATAAGAATTATGTATATAAAAAAAAAATGTAACTCCCCCTAACATGAATAGCAAAAAAAAAAAATGATATACAAAGTGAAGCAGCTAGATACAATCTAATATCTCCACTAGCTCCGCAAAACTCCTCTATAGTGTCAAAAACTTCCCCTAACTACAAAAACTCCTCTACAGTGTCAAAACTTTACTCCCCTTTTTTGTGACGGAATGCTAAAGGACAATCACACGCCATCATTAAAAGGAGGTGGTGAGGGTGAACAAAGATGTGCTAAGTCAGCTCGCAGAGCACGAATCTCGTCAAGCAAGTCCACCAAAATCTGACTATGAACCGCCTGAACAATCATGACAATCTCCAAGGTACAACGAATATCAAAGTCATCCGAAGGAGGTGGAGGAACATTAGCAGCAGCAGCATCACTAATAGGATCAGGAGCATCCTCATCAGCAGGACCTGTAGAAGAGAAAGGAGGAGGTGCGCTACCAGAAGGCTCAGAACTAGGGTGTTTAGAGCCAGCTCAAAGATGAGTAGCCCTCTGTTTAAGAAAAGACGCACCTATGGGAGCAATAACATGAACGGGCTCAGAAGAAGGGAAACCACCAAGATCAAGATATAACAAAATCCTATGAATAAAAATAGGATGGACAAGAGCATGAGAAGAAGATGAACTCCTATAAACATCATTCAAAGAACGAAGGAATAAATGAGAAAAACTAATAGGAGCATCAGTAACAAGAGCGTACAAAAACACACACCGCTCAAGAGGAATGGTGTGAAGATGAGAAATGGGCCAGATAGAGTGACAGGCTATCCTAAAGAAGAGGTAATGCAACTCAGATAGCTCAGCAGTGTCTCCTAGGATCAAAACCCCACTGGATAGAAGACTCAATGATGTATAATATGACATCACTCAAAGGAGGAGACACATCATAAGGATAGACAGGGTGCTGGACTATAGGTACCCTTAGAGCATCAGCCACTATAGTAGGTGTAATGGTGTACTCTACACATCGTATCCAATTCTTTACCAAAGTGTTGGAATTATAGACGTGGATAGAGATGTTCGAAAAGAACTCTCTAATCAGGGTAGCTGGAAGAGGAGGATCAGAAACATTCAGTAGAGGTAACCAGCCTCGATGTTCAAAATTTGCCCTAATGGTAGGATCAAGCTCATCTAATAGTACAGAAGGCTCAGCCTAAATCTTTCTCTTAAGGTTCAGCTTTTCAAAAATTTCTTGGTTTTTCTCACTCAAAAATTTCTCATGGTCAAAAGAAGGTGGGGGTGGTGAAGGTGAGGGAACAGACCTATGAGCTCTAGTCTTCCTAGGCATGATGCTAAGGAAAGGACACAGACACAGAGATAAAACCAAAAAAACACAAAAAAAAAAACACAAACCAAGGGCAGATTGCAAGTTAGCACAAAAAAAAAATAGAACAAAACTCTATATGATGCATGGACAATTACAATGTCATGATGCATGTACTAATACAGTAAACAAAGTTCAAATTAAGTTTAATTTTACAAAATTGGCTTGAGCATAGAGTATCTAACAAAAACCCTAAAAATTTGAAAACCCACTTGAATGTTTTGAAGCAAATTGATGAATTGATCATCACACAGAGTTGAAAACAGATTAGAATGACCAATTTCATCTAAACAACAAGCCAATTTTATCAATTGAACCCAATTGAACAAAATCCCCAATTCGGATCAATTTCAAGCCCTAGAATTTTCAATTTTTCACAAAATACAAAATTGATCAAATTAAACCATCAATATCATGTTTATATCATGTCCCAACAAAAACCCAATGATCAATTTCAGAAAAATTGGCTTGAATCATCAAAAATCCCAAATATGCATAGGTTCGAAATCCCCAAAGAACAATGCATGAAAAATGTATGAAACTTGAAAATAAAAGAAAAGGAAGGGGTAAAATAGACATACCGGCCCTTGAAAACAAAAACCTTGCAAAAAATCAGGAAGAAAGTGACAAAAAATAGAGACTTTAGCCTTGCCGAGTCAGAGAGAGAAAGAAAGTTTTGAAAATTTTTTGAAAAGGTGAATTGAAAAAGTCAAGAACAGTGTTTTTAAAAGCCTGATTCGCGATATTCGATTGATCGAAAATTACATTCGATCGATCGAATCAACTCGAGACTTTTAAAAGGAATTTAAGTACATTTTCGACCGATCAAAACAGGCAAAGGCTTAAATTTTTTTTTTTTTTTAAAACAGTTTTGAAAAAGAATAAACACATTTTGGGCACGACTCTTAAAGCATTAAAATTGAAGAACAAAATGCATGAGTATGAGATGAAATGTTTTTTCAAAAACCCAAGTATTAATCCCATTTTTTCAAAGAAAATTTCAACCATTCTCCCTTTAAATTCTCAAGCAAACAAATGTTTTGCATAATACTTAAGGTATTTTCAAACTTGGTTGGTCAGACCAAAAACACACACAATAACATGTACAGTGTTTAGCAAAGAGTAACTTGTGTAGTGTGTGTAACTAGCAAAAACTTGAGATACATGTGAGGTGATATGTGAATAGCAATCAATCACAAAGTCTACAAAATCCATCACATAGAATTCGAAAGAGACTATCACCTAAAGAGTTACATCATATAACTCCCACATCTCCTAGAACATAAGCTTGCAATTATGTAAGTTTCTTGAATTTTGCCTCATAATGTATACACAGATTTTAGATATGTGAATTGATATCAAGCCTAATAATACACACCAATTTTAATTATATGAGTTGATATCAAGCCTAATAGTATACACCAATTTTAAGCATTAAGCAATTAACCGAGTTGACACCTTATGTTCTTTTTGTGCATGTGCTACAAGAGCACAAAATCTTATGATATGATGCATTAAGGTGGTCATGATTGGCTAGTGAACAGTGGTGGGATTGTTATTTATACATTTCTTAAAAGGATCAAGTCCGACAGTCAAATAACATGTGACTTCAAGATTAAGACAAAGTGTAAACACCATAAACATCTTTTCCACACAACTTGCACTGCAAAGTTTCAATTAGTAAAGTGCAATAAATAAGCTCATTAAAACTAAATAAGGTATACAAGACATGTTATGTGTAAATAAATTGACCAAGAAAAATAGTACCAAACACAATTTGCTTTCCTCCTTTTTTTTTTTTTTTTTTTTTTTTTTTTTTTTTT